>NC_085865.1:56314995-56439995 GCF_034702125.1 Engraulis encrasicolus
GTATTAAATTACATTGCACTAGAATACATTACACTTTGCTGACGCTTTTATCCAAAGCGAGTATTGGTGACAGTCCCTGGAGCAGTGTGGAGGTTAGGTGCCTTGCTCAAGGGCACCTCCACCAGGAGTGGGTCAAGGAGTGGAAGGGTGGAATTTGAACCAACAACCCTCTGATCTAAAGCTCATGTCCTTAACCATTAGGCCACAGATTTCACCCGTACTGTATTTGAAGCCATATACTGATCTAGATTCAGCAATACACAAAGTATCCTAAAGTTACAGCATGGCATATAATCCACTTAGTTTACTACTTGTCCATAGGCCTGGCCCTACAGTACAGCACACACACATATCTAAATAGGCCAAGGAGTCAGCCGGTTCGAAATAATCCAACTAACTAATAGGGTGCATCAAACGCCCCACGTTTTGTAAATCCTGCTCGGCTTTTGCAGTATTGTTCCTTTGTGCCATCACAATTTCTTTGTAAAGTCTTAGCAAATGTGATCAATCCTAAAAGGCAGCACAGTGGGCTTGAACATTTAAATGGTAATGAATGGGCAGTTTTAGCAAAGTCAGAGAAAACCATGTCTTTTCACACTATCATTTGGAAGAATGCTCCAGTTCCCTTTCCACTTTCCCTGATTTGAAATTCCCTTTGCCCATTTGAGGCTGTTTACATTAATCAATTTCACCATATCATTGTGCGGGCATCTTGCAAACTGCTTACATTTACAAACAAAGTTTATGTCCTTTCAATGAAAAGCTACTCTGTTTACAAAAAAAACGGGGATCGGCTGATTCGCTAGTCATTTGACCAATCACGGCAGCGCAAACTGATAGAAACTGGGCTACTTCTCTCACAGACAACAGATCTGATAACCTCCACTGTTAAGTATGGACATTTAACCCATACGAGTTCATAATTGTCCTACACTAATGGGCAAACAAGGTCTCTCCTTTCCCTAACCGGACAGCGAGGCAAAAAAAAAGAAAAAAGAAGAAAAGAAAAGAAAAATGCAAGTGCCTCTATTTCTCTAAAAAGAAATCTGATGAGTGCTTCAAATTTCATGCCTCCATCTTTCAACTTCATTAATTTTATTCATCGTCAAAGATAGACACCAAGTGTCGCGTAGGTCTATTAAGGCGCACCACCTGCTTTTTTCATAACCAAAAGAAACCCCAACATACCGTGCCAACTCGAATGTGGCTCACATCATAGTTATAAAGCTGTTACCGGAGACGTACACTTGCTACATAGTAGGTTACAATCGGTGATTATAATACACATTTCTTCAGACCATGACAGTTTATATTTATGTCAGCGAAAATACACCTACATAGGCTACAGGTGCGTTCTCTCCCTTTCTTTGTTGATAGTCCGTCAATGGTAGGCTATTTCAATGATAAGATGAGCTTAACAAGAACGCAACATCATGCCAAGAATGTGGTTCACAAGTGGCAGGATGTCCTGGTAGTGCAAACTGGTAGCAAAATTCCCATCACCTGAACGAAATATCGTCCGCTTTACAATTAATGCATATTTTAAAGCATGTCAGTTTATATCTTTTTTCATATTTCAATGTAGCAAACTCTGATGCCCTTTCCCTCTCCCTTCTGAGCCAGGGAGGCATAGACACAAATAAGCATAGGTGTACACTCGCTCTCTGTGTCAACAGTCCGTTAATGATATTTATGTGATTAGAAAATATTAGTAAAAGTATTTTATAAGTTAAGTGACTGTTCAGAGGGGGGAGGGGTGGCAGGTCTGCGTTTCCTGGGATTCCAGGTGTTTACATCAGATCTGTGCTGGAGTGAATACGTGGGCTCTAGCGTCTTCAAAAACACCCACGTATCCATCCTTTAGCTATTTATTGGGGTTTTGATGTCCTGGGTAAGTGGAAAGGCAGCTTCCAAATGACGTACCAACTATTTTTGATCAAAACAATAAAAATACAAAATACACTTTCCACAGATTTAGCCAAAAATGCCCATTCACTGCAATTCAAACATTCAAGTCATCATGCAAAAGCAATCACAATCGAAGATTTATAGACTAATAACAGCACTGATGGCCACTACAAAACATCCTTTACTTTAACAAAAACACCTCAGTATCCTCCAAACACCTACACACACCCACACTCACACAAAAGCACCCTTTAGTTTAACAAATGCATCAACACGTCCTCCAACACACATACCAAAGCACCGAAGTCAAACACCCACCCACCCACACACACACACACCCACCCACCCACACACACACACACACACACACACCACACACACACACACACACACACACACACACACACACACACACACACACACACACACACACACACACACACACACACACACACACACACACACACACACACGCACGCACGCATGCACGCACACACACAGTGAGGCTATAATAGACATCACACTACATCAAACAATTGAAACTTCATTTAGGAGTTCAAGATCACAGTGCTGTAAAGGAGCGACAATCACACACACTAAAGCAATCTTCATATCACACACACACACACATGCACACGCACGCACGCACATGTATGCAGGGTGCGATTTGTCAAAATAAGAGGGGGGGAGATGATTTTTTTTAGCCTACATTTCGTGTGCACTAACCCTAGAAATACCCACGGAGTGTAGAGGGGGCTACTTCAACGTGTCGTCCTCATGCGTTGCAACTTTCTACAAACTTTTAGTCAGGTCATACTACACATTCATTGCATGTTCAGGCGCTACTCCACCCATTCCGTCTGCCTTGACAGTAGCCTAGATTTACGATCAAGGCACAACGGTTTCATATCCTAACGTGCAGACAGAAATAGGCGTTTTGCATATCCACTCAAGTACAGTCGGGAATTGGAAGCAAAGTATTTAAAACCAAATGTCTTTTTTAACGTTTCCTTCGTTTGCTCCCCTGCACTGACGCTGCGCTTAGGCCTATGCAATGCAATGTTTTTGCGCACCTGTTTGTAGGCACTAGCCAAGTAGTTGGGTAGGTTGTTTTTATTTGATGGTTCATCAAAAAAGGACGAACTGCTGCTTTGGCGTTTCATTTTCGCTGGTCGTTTGCATTAAGCTTCTAATTCCCGTACAGAACGCAACTTTGTTGCATATTTGCTGGGGAGTCGGGGACCTCGTGAACATTAAAGCTTCCACCACGTCGGCAATTTTGAAAGTGAGTGCAATGTAGACTGCAGAAAACGGTCACAACTTGCTTGTCACGTCAACATTTTTGTTAGTTTATTTTGATAGGCCTATTCCCGAGGATACTTTTCCAGCAGAGATAAAAACCAGAAGGGGGGATAAACCCCCCATCCCCCCGGCAAATCGCACCCAGCACGCACGCACACACACACACACACACCATTTGGGGTTTGAAGATGGCGTGAGTGAGGGTGGATATCTTCTATCGCCCTCTTGCCCCACCCTACACAATTATCCAGAACTGCTGCCTACCATTGTGTGTGTGTGTGTGTGTGTGTGTGTGTGTGTGTGTGTGTGTGTGTGTGTGTGTGTGTGTGTGTGTGTGTGTGTGTGTGTTGCGGAGGTGTGTGTTGTGGGGGGTACTCTGAAGGTCGAGGCATCGATCAGAAGAGTGAAGTGAACTTGCGCGCATACACACACACACACACACACGCGGTAATTGATGGGGGAAATGGCCGAAATAACCTTCAGGAAAACGCGTGTGCACGACGCACGCTCACATTTTACCAGTCTAAAGGGCTCTGAACAGGCACACTTGCGTGCTCACAGACACAGACACAGACACAGACACACAGACACAAACACACGCAGACACACACACACTGCCCTAATGGCCCTTAAGAGCTACTTTGATCTGTTCAATTTTGTTCATTACTATCCACACACACACACAAACACACACTTCTCAGCAAGGCCATTAGACTTCTATCCCTCGAAGGAGTGTGTGTGTGTGTGCGTGTGTGCGTGTGTGCATCTATTGGGAACTGCTGACTGTAGTCTGACAGTCCACACCAGCTAATTGACCTATAGCGACTAGCCGACTACAGTGTGTGTGTGCGTGTGTGTGTGTGTGTGTGTGTGTGTGTGTGTGTGTGTGTGTGTGTCTTTGTGTGAGTAGCATCCATTTTATGCTCAGGCTTTTTTGGGCGCCCTAATCAAATCTGTCTGCAGTGTGATAATACAAGAAAAGCACACACACAAATGCACGAGCACACACACACACACACACACACACAAGCACGCACACACAAGCACGCACACAGCTTGCATTATGGACATTAAACAAACATACAGACAGACAGACAGACAGACAGACACACACGGCTACCCTAGTTCTTGAGCATGCAACATTGATGAGCAGACATGCGACTGGAGTACAACGGACAAGACAGATTATCATAAGGAGAGAGAGAGAGAGAGCGAGAGAGAGAGAGAGGAGTGGAGTGGGTGATCGTCTCTCTGTCTCTCTAATGTGTGTGGAAGACAGACAGGGAGAGTTAAAAAAGGGGGATGAACGCCAATCAGAGAAAGAGAAACTGGCGTACACACACACACACACATACGCGCGCACACGGCTCTGACCTGACTTACAGAGCCCAGGCAGACAGACAGGGAAAACAGACAGCAAGACAGACAAACAGACCATGTGGCTGTGGAGAGACTGGCCAGGCAGTCGCTGGTAGTTACTCGCTCGGCGAGTGAAGTCAATAGAATGTCTATGTGTTCCAGCAAAGCGAGTAGGCGAGGAGAGTAAAAGCGATGCAATATGTGCAGATTCAGAGTTAAAAATATTTGAACTTTGAGCGAGGCGAGTAAGCGAGTAACCACTTGGAATGCAGAGTTTGGTTAACTGTCAGAACTTCTCGCTTGGGCATTGGCAGTTGAAGCCGCAGGAACGTCTAGCGAACGTTCCACGAGCGAGCGCCGAGCGAGGGACAAGTGAGTATTGTATGTGAACGAGGCTGAACCCTCTCCGGCACAGAGACACACAAACACGCACGTGCCCGGGCACACAGGCACGCACGCACGCACACACACCCGTCTCACCTAGTCGTCTGAAGTATTCCTCCAGGCCGCTCCAGGAGTTCTTGGTGATGAATGACTTGACCAGACCCCAGGGCTGCTTCTTATAACGCACATCAGTATAGATCCTACAGGTGGCGAAACAGACACTTTACTACTATACAGTATAATATCCAAATGGGGGGAGGTGGTATTAGACTTGTTATAGAGCATATCTGTATAGATCCTGCGAGAGAGAGAGAGAGAGAGAGAGAGAGAGAGAGAGAGAGAGAGAGAGAGAGAGAGAGAGAGAGAGAGAGAGAGAGAGAGAGAGAGAGAGAGAGAGAGAGAGAGAGAGAGAGAATCTGTGTGTGTGTGTGTTTGTGTTTGAGGGGGGTGGGGTTGGGAGGTGTTACCTTGACCCTACAGTCCAACTGTCAACAGGTGCACAATGAAAAGCTCACCTGGTTGTACTAAGTCACCTAGTGTGTGTGTGTGTGTGTGTGTGTGTGTGTGTGTGTGTGTGTGTGTGTGTGTGTTACCAAATGTGGATTGTGCCATGATAATTGTATATCTGTCAATCCAAATAAAGAAGTAAAATGTGTGTGTGTGTGTGTGTGTGTGTGTGCGCGCGCATTACAATACCTAAGTCTGCATTTCCTTTTGGAGGTGCGTATGATGCAGTATCTGTTGGCAGTATAGAAGTAGTCATGATAGGGGACGTCATGCGTGTAGACCTCCGCGTCCACCAGGTACTGACCATCACCTCCATCCTTATACAGCGTCTACATAGGAAAGACAGTGCGTGTGTGTGTGTGTGTGTGTGTGTGTGTGTGTGTGTGTGTGTGTGTGTGTGTGTGTGTGTGTGTGTGTGTGTGTGTGTGTGTGTGTGTGTGTGTGTATAGAAATAGTCGTGATGGGGGACACCATGTCACCATGTGTGCAGATCGTTACTCATTGGCATCCCTAATGCTATATCCACAACAATTGCAGACAAATTTGTAGGTTCTTGAAGAAGTTGAAACGTATACACCTAAATAGCTCTTAACAGGAAAAGGTGTATGATTATCCTCAGTCCATCCCATACTGCCCTACAATTTAAGAACGCAGTAACTCAGCTAAACTGAGGCTTTAAAAAAGGCTTTAAAGTTTCCTTTCTGTCTGGACAACTGTGTCCTAGGTAAAGTGGTGTGGTGACACTTCCATGTAATACTTTTTAGGATGGAAATTTATGCACACACAAAAAGAAGTGAAAAAATACAGCATTCATACGTCTTTTCAAACAAAAATGCAGTTACTGCGTTTAGGGCTGGTGTTACTGTCTACTTCCAAACCACTGCTTCAATGATAAGAACAGTAACTAACTACACGTGAGTTTTTGCATTTTTTACATGATTTTTCTCTGAAACGAGACAAAGATGTACCGAATTTTTTTACGGAGCAAGACTAAGACGGTATTTTGAAGTCCGTTTCCAGTTTAAACTCAAATTCGACCATTTTCGAGTTACTGAAATTGTACGGCAACATACTGTGCCATAGAGAATAGCCTACGATCTCGACAAAGTAATCACTTAACTGTAGTCTTAATATGAAGAAAGAATTAAAATAGTCCCAAAGAGATGTTTTTCTCAAATAGACCTATGCTCTTAATCTCTTGTGAAATGGTAGCCTACGGTATTATTTTGGTACTTTACAGTATATTCAAATAAACACAAATAATGGTAAAAGTTGTTCCCTATGTTTTTACAGTTTATAATAAAATAATAAAATATTCCTTCGGCATCTCTATCTGGCAGTTATGAAACGTAAATACACTATGCAATGGTTTTCACTGCATTGTAATGTACTAGCTGATGATCGAAGTAGGATCCGGTAATTGGTTTTGGATTTGGCAGAATCTTAAGCAGTTGATTCAGTATTCGGCAGAACCTTAAAAATCAGGATTTGGTACATCCCTCGTCTAAATAGGAGAGAAACATGAGTGTGTGAGTGTGTGTGTGTGTGTGTGTAGAACTCTGTGTCGACCAGGTATTGACCATCACCTCCATCCTTATACAGCGTCTACATAGGAGCCCCCCCCCCCCCCCCCCCCCCCCCCCCCCAACACACACAGTCATAAAACAGATGCTGTTATGTGAAATGGCGAAGGAGACCAAACACATTAGTGTTATGAGAGCTTATGCTGCTAACGCACACAGACACGCGCACACGCGCATACGCACACATGCGCACACGCACACACACAGCTGATCAAACAAATAATGTTATGAGGGCTTACGCTCCTAGTCAAATGAATCCATGACCTTGACACAGACTGCTCTTATGGCACGGCACACGTGTGGCGCGGCACACGTGCACGCACACACACACACACACAGGAGTTTGGAAGGCACATATGAATTCTTACCAGCAAGCCCATATTCTGACCTGGTGTTCTGAGAGAGTGATGGTGACAGTATAGCACACGCACACGCACGCACGCACACACTGACCTGGTGTTCTGTGGCGGTAGAGAACTTCCCTACGAGAGGATTGGTGATAGTGATGGTGTAGTTTAGGCTTCTCTTCATGCAGCCGGAGGCATTGCGCTCCCAGGGACTCGAAGTCGCTCCTGGATGCCACAGAAATGCACAAAAACACAATAAACAGCTGTGATGTTAATGCGCAAAACACAATAAATTAACAGGCTGTAGTGTGTATAGGACTCTCATGGGCCCTCAGTGTGTGTGTGTGTGTGTGTGTGTGTGTGTGTGTGTGTGTGTGTGTGTGTGTGTGTGTGTGTGTGTGTGCGCACTGCATGTTGCAGTGTGAGAGTGGTGTGTTTGTATGTGTCATGGGCTCCCACTGTGTGTATGTGGTGCTTGCTGGTAAGAGGTCATGTGTGCCTGGCGAACACCAGCGTGTGTGTGTGTGTGTCAGAGAGTGAGTGAGTGTGTTATACACACGGATGAAATTCGTCTGCATCAGGAGGAGGCGATAATTAATTGCTCTGTAGCCACCATAACACCCACACCCACACACTACCCCACACACACACACACACACACACACACACACACTACCCTACACACACACACACACACATACACACACTACCCTACACACACACACACACACACACACACACAACTACCCTACACACACACACACACACACACACACACACACACACACACACACACACACACACACACACACACACACACACACACACACACACACACACACACACACACACACACACACACACACACACACACACACACACACACACACACACACACACACACACACACACACACAATTTTTTGACAGAAGTCGGCATATTCTCCATTGATTTGCATTGATTGAAAGTACCTACACTACCTACACAAGATGGGAGGTTGCATGTGCCGTTTCCCAGTGCCGTCTCAAATTGCAGTGTCACCGCTAGTCTAATGTTCTACCTCTATGGACATGACAAAATATGTGACACAAGTAGTAGGTATCATCTTAAACAAAGCTCTATAGCAGGTAAATGTAAATGTGCAATATCTGCTCCAAGCAGAGCGGATAGAGGCAGAGCTCCATAAGTGTCCACAGCAGGCATGAAAGCTACAGCATAGAGTGCTGCTCTCCAGCCTCTCCACAGCTTATAATATGCTACTCTGCACATTACAAAAGACCCAACACCCGACTTCTAAAAATATTATACTCTCAACCAGCAGAATGCTGCAGCTGCATGTTCCCCATAGAGAATCTGGTGAACAGCCAGATCCTCTTGTAGGGTCCGATTCGAAGCGCTATCAGTTACTTTACTCTGGGGGCCTCTGTGCAATTGTTCTGCCACTGGCCCCAAAAAACAGTGAGAAAGACACATTGCCCCAAAAACTGTAACTAAACCCTGACCCTACAACATAACTACAGTACAAGTCGATTTGGATAAAAGTGTATGATAAGTCTAATTATTATTTTTTTAAACGTGTAATGAATTAGTGTAGCCCTGCTGTTGTTCAGCACTGTGGCAAAAACACACAAAAGCTTTCCCCAGCTGCTGTAGAGCTCTGTGGATAGACAGTAGCGGAGAGAAAATGCCCAGTTCTGCCCAGACGGTATCCAGGTCTATGTAAATGCTTGTGTAGTTGACCCAATCTTATACAGCATTGTGTGGATGATTGGCTTGGCAGTCCAGTTTTCAGGTGGCATTCTGATAAGTGTCCATAGCATCTAGATCAGCGGTTCTAAACCTCTTGTTTGAACAAACGCCCCCTTGACCTCATCATAAGCCTCTCAAAGCTCCCTGGACGTCATCCTAAGCCAACCAGCCAATGCCCCTTTGCAGTACTTCCCATAAGTTTTGTTGCCTATTCATCTTTCTTCGGTGCAACAAATTTATTTTTGTACGTATAAAACTTCATTTGGGCAGATTGTAGCTTTCATAAGTGACTACTGAAGCCAATTGATTAATGGAAAAAGTCAGGCTATTAGCCGTTGTTCCAACAACATGGATAGGCAACAACACTTATGGGAAGGACTGTAGCATTAAAAGATAAAATAAATGGATGCACCCCAATGGCAACTAAGCACTGCCACCGCTTCGCTATATCTTTCTCAACACCCCCCTGGGTCTCCCCCCATGGGGGGGCTGTAGAGCCCTCCTTGAGAAACACTGATCTAGATGATAGATACTGCCACTATGCAGACCCTGCGCTATCTAGATGGTAGATCAGAAGGAAACCATGCCATCTGCAGAGACACCAGACAGCCAGTCACAGCCAATCAAACTCAGAGCAACTCAATTTCCATTGATGTGTTTCAGGCTGTAACGGCTCTTCCACTACTACAGTGCATGTGGCTCTGCTGTGTTGCTGCGGGTGGCTGCTGATGTAAGATCCTGTAGATCATTACAGATCTGGATCTGCTTTTTAAACAGACATGGCAGCTCACTGCTCGCCATTGACATAGCTCCAAAACAGTTCCAGGTAGTGGGCGTGAAACATAAAAAGTGCAGTGAAGCTAAATGTAATTCATTTTAACGTCATCTTTGCTTGTTAAGTAGTGGTTCTGAGTTAGTCTCTAGAGAAAAGAAAGACGATGCCTAGAATTATTTGAATCTATGAGAAACATGTCACCAACAGACTTCCTTTACCCCAGTAGTTACAACCGTAAAGTCCATGGCTCTGCCTCATACGAATTGGAAAACACAGAAAGTATCTCACTCTAATTGGCCATTACAGAGGGTGCCGTTCCCAAGTAGCCTGACAAGCCCAACCCCCTCTACTTCTTTTCATTTTTAGTATCTCCGTAGCCAATCTATGGCCAGAGGAGAGATCCATCTCTATTACATTATGCAGCGCATAGCGGAGGCTTTTAGCCAAAGCAAGAGGAGAGGAGAGGGGAAGAGAGCATGTGAAAGAGTGGAGAGGGAAGGAGAAGAGAGGAGCATGTGGAAGAGGAAAGGAGAGGGCAGGAGAGGAGAGAGCAGAGGAGAGATGGAGGTTTGAGGTGTACAAAAGGAGCTGGGCTTTTAGCCACAGCAAGCTCCAGCAGGTGCAGAGGTAGAAAACATCCAGAGCAAGTATATTCAGGCCACGCACAGACGCGTGTGCACACACACACACGCAGATACACACAGTCAGAGCCACACACACACACACACACACACACACACACACACACACACACACACACACACACACACACACACACACACACACACACACACACACACACACGGAGATGGAGATGAGCTGGATAGTGTGCAGGGTAAGCTGTGTCAAATTCAGAACTATTATTGCAACACTTGAACAAAGTGCCACTCAACCAAAAAAAAAACCCAGACAAAAACAAACAAAAAAGTATTAACGTATAACAGTATAACAGATATAGTGACTGAAGTGACCCGTCACCACCACCATAAAGCCTAGACGAGAAGAACACCTTTCGGGGATGTGCCGTCACCATCTACATAAGATCCCCAAAAATATTAAACACAAAAGAAAGTGAGGCCATTGTCCTTCTTGTGTGTGTGCCATTGATCTTGCATATACTCATGAAGCGTTGTACGTGTGTGTGTGTGTGTGTGTGTTCACCTGTGATCTTGCGTATCCGCATGAATCGCTGTGTAAAGGGAGAATCTGTGAAGAGCAGCTCGAACATCTTCTCCGCGCTGACGTGGAAAACACGGTTCACAAAGAGACGACCATGCACCTGCGCATCGCTGTCACGATCCTCACCTGGTGGGGGGGGATCAGGATGAGGATGAGGAGAGAACAGGTGAGGTGTGTGGGGGGGAGAGAGGAAGATAGAATGAAAAGAGGCAGAACAGATGAGGGGGAGAACGATAGGACAAGAGGGAGAAGAGTGTGTGTTTTGTGCATATGGGTTGTGTGTGTGTGTGTGTGTGTGTGTGTGTGTGTGTGTGTGTGTGTGTGTGTGTGTGTGTATGGGCTGGTGTGGGAAGTGAGGGGGTGTTAAGCAGCTCCCTCTCCTTCAAATACATTGCCCTCCTTTAAATTTGCCCAGACGCATTGCATTTTCACGCACACACGTGCACGCACACACACTTGACCTAGGTGTTTTTGTCTTGCTGGTTTCGGTACATGCAACTGTAGGCTCAAAGAAACACACACACAGCAAACACAGCAAGACAGTACCAACACCAAGCTGTTGCTTCTTCATCCTCTGGTACACGCACACACTCAAAACCCATCCATCCATCCATCCATCCACCCATCCACCCATCCACCCACGCGCACACCTGCTGGCTCTGGTTCCTCTGTGGTCTCTGATCCGCTGTGCTGGGACAGTCGGTCCTCGTTGGCGTTGAGGTCCAGATTGGAGCGTTTGGACGATCGCTCACTACTCTGCCGATCCAGAAACGCCATCGCACTACGCTGAGAGAGGGGGGTACCACGACTCTCATCCTACACACACATGCGCACACACACACACACACAGTTAAGTACACACATACGACATACAGTGCCCTCCATAATTATTGGCACCCCTGGTTGAGATGTGTTAAAAGCCTTAAAATAAATTCAGTGTTTATTGCAGAAGAATACTGTCACACTGAAAATTGTAGGAAAATGTAGCCTTCAACTCAAATGAATTGTAAGAAAATAAAAAAATCCCTGACTAAAAAATAATTATTTTTCATTAAATCACCTGTTCCACAATTATTGGCACCCTTAACAATTCCCAGGAAATAAATATAATTGAAGCATTTCTGTCATTTCTACAGTAGTTTACAAAGTTAACCAGAGTATGTAGGAACATTTAATTAGTAATTCATCACTTCCTGTTTCCCTGGGGTATAAATATGACGTGACACCGAGGCCATTACTCTTATCCACTCTTAAACATGGGAAAGACAAAGGAACACAGCATACAAGTGAGGCAGATGTGCGTCGACCTTCACAGGTCAGGCAGAGGCTACAAGAAGATTGCCATTCAACTGCAGCTGCCCATATCCACTGTGAGAGGAATAATTAAGAAGTTCAAAACAACTGGAACAGTGGTAAACAAGCCTGGACGAGGACCCAAGTTTATTTTGCCACCACGCACAGTGAGGAGGATGGTAAGAGAAATCAAAAGATCTCCAAAGCTCACTGTTACAGAATTACAACAAATGGTAGCATCCTGGGGTCACAAAGTCTCCAAATCAACCATCAGGCGCTGTCTACACGCCAACAAGCTGTTTGGGAGGCATGCACGGAGAAAACCTTTCCTCACTCACAATCATAAACGCAAGCGTCTGGAGTTCGCCAAGCGGTATTGGGGCTTCAACTGGGACCGTGTGCTTTGGTCAGATGAGACCAAGATTGAGCTTTTTGGCAACAAACACTCTAAGTGGGTCTGGCGTACCACGAAAGATGCGCATGCTGAAAAGCACCTCATACCCACTGTGAAGTATGGGGGTGGGTCAGTGATGCTGTGGGGCTGTTTCGCTTCCAAAGGCCCTGGGAACCTTGTTAGGGTGCATGGCATCATGAATAGTTTGAAATACCAGGACATTTTAAATCAAAATCTGTTGCCCTCTGCCCGAAAGCTGAAGCTGGGTCGTCACTGGGTCTTTCAGCAAGACAATGACCCTAAACATATGGCCAAATCTACACAGAAATGGTTCACCAGACACAAAATCAAGCTCCTCCCATGGCCATCTCAGTCCCCTGACCTCAACCCCATTGAGAACCTGTGGGGTGAGCTGAAGAGGAGAGTACAGAGGAGAGGACCCAGGTCTCTGGATGATTTAGAGAGATTCTGCAAAGAGGAATGGCTGAAGATCCCTCTTTCTGTCTTTTCCCATCTTGTGAAACATTATAGGAGAAGATTAGGTGCTGTTTTGTTGGCAAAAGGGGGTTGTACAAAATATTAACACCAGGGGTGCTAATAATTGTGACACACATTATTTGATGTCAAATAATTATTTCTTTATGTGGGATTTTTTCCCCACTGAATAAATGCACTTGTATTGAAGGTTGGATTTTTCTCTTTTTTTCCATTAAGGTCCCATATTATTTAGAAAAAAAATAAAATAATTGGAAGCTAAAAAACACATCTTAACCAGGGGTGCCAATAATTATGGAGGGCACTGTAGCACTACTGAGACTTTCATTCTGACAAGCACACCTACACACAAAGGTATACACACATATGCCATACGCACTACACTGGTGAGTCAGGGTACTCTCATCATACACACACACACACACAAAGACAGTTACATGCACGTATGCACGTATGCACACACAAAGTACACAGTACTGCGACTCTCATCCTACACGCACGCGCATGCACGCGCATGCATACACATGCTCTCACGCTCTCGCACGCACACACACACACACACACACACTAGTGTTGTCACGATACCAATATTTTGGTACCGGTATCAACATGTATTTCGGTACTTTTTGGTACTAAAAAAAAAAAATTTGCAAAGTTTTTATGTCCTGTAATGCAATATTTTTCCAGCTCCCGGTACAAATCACGCCAATCTCAATATAACACTGTCATAATAGTCTACTCTGCTCTGAAACAGCAGCATATTTTTAATAATCCCATCTAAATAATTTAGTTAAAATGACACAAAATACAAGAACATGAGTGGATATTTATTTGGATAACACACATCACATCATAGTAAGTTACTTTTAATTCAAATGTGATATGGATTGTTAGAGAATGTGCAGTGAATTATTTCGATTTTAACTAAAACCCCAACTCAATATTATAGCCACTACTTGCTGTTCCCCAGCCCACTCACTCACTCACTCCATGGCGATTCTTTCCTGCCAGTTCGATCTCTTCGTTCAGTTCTGCTGAGGAATTATTTCGTTCACTCATTTTGATTACATCACGAGGGGTGAATGTCGAGCAAACTAGTTCAGTGAACGAGAGGAGGAGGGGGGCATTCTTACTTTGCCTGTGTGCTTCTCTTGTCCAAACATACAACATAACTCATCAGCAGCACACATTTCAAAAAAGCTAAGTTACAAGCTGCTTTTAACCAATGCCATAACCTAGCATGTTTAGCTAACTTGCTACAGCCAACTTTAGAGGCAATTTTACAGGATGGATTCACAAAGCAATTAAAAATAACGTCACTTATGCAAATTCTGCATACAGTACAGCATGATACTATTCCAACTGTAAGTTAAAGTTACAAAGAAAAGTGCTAAGCAAACGCTAACGCTAACCGCTATTCAGTTTGGAGTGTTTATAAGCAGTAGCTGTTGCCGTTTGCCACATTGTTGCATACCGGTACTTTTCAAACGCAGTAGGCTATAGTACCGTTTTAAATGCCTTAGTGCCAAGGTACTTTTTTAATACCGGTATACCGTGCAACCCTCTCACACACACACACACACACACACACACACACACACACACACACACACACACACACACACACACACACACACACACACACACACACACACACACACACACACACACACACACACACACACACACACACACACACACACACACACACACACACACACACACACACGTCTATAGTGTTTCTTAACTGGTGGGTCAGGACCCAAAAGAGGGTCGCGGAGGGGCACTGGGTGGGTCACAGAGCTGTGGTGTAAAAATGTATGAAATTAACCTTTTATTACCTTTTATTGCCAATCACAGAATGGAAACAAGATGCGGCATTGAATAAATGACTGATGGCGAAGACAGAGTGAAAGTTAAGTTAGCTAATACCAGAGATTCTTTAAGTATAGAGATATGCCAACATAATAGGTTTCTATGGGCACCTAACATGACCAGGTTCCGGTCTGCCTAAAGGGGCGTGTCATAATGCTCCTAGCATTGAATAGAACAGTCCTCAGGTCTGCCTAGGTCTGCCTAAAGGGGCATTTTCCCCCCCAATAATAGAACCCGGAAACAATGGGCCAATGGAACCTCTCTCTCTCTACTCTCTCTGCTAATACTCCTCTCCACTAGTTGATAGACATGTTTTATGTCAGCATACAATGCAAATGCAGACTCATAATGTCAAATGCATGGGCATATTTTTGATGATTAATCTATTTGAACATTCCGACGGTGCAACAAAATATTGGGTCACAGTTTAATGACCATGGAAAATTGTGGGTCCCTACACCATTCCAATTAAGAATCACTGCACTAGACTTCTTGAGAACGTGTACAGGTTTGTACATGTAGGCCTCTGTTCCACTGTAGTGGAACTGGTAGAGCAAGGTGACTGTCATCTAAAACAGAACTCTGCATTACCTCATAAAACACACACGCACGCACGCACACACGCAAAAAAATGCATGATCTGTATGCAAGAGACAAGACGTTTTACATGGTGTAAACATGTGAAGTGGCTATAAAGGGGAAGCGTACTGCGATGGGAAAGCGAGCACACACACGCACGCACACACAGCATTTGGTGTGCTGTGCTGGTCCAATGAGAGGTGAATGACACACACACACACACATACATGTAGACAAACACACACACCCAGACACAGGTACGTACAGCGTTGGGAGAGAGCGTGCTGTGCTGGCCCAGTGATGACTGCGTGTCGTCCCCAACAGGAGTCGAGGCCTCGATGGAGGAGGGCTCCCCCTGGTGGAGACGAAGGGTGGTGGGGCGCTCCAGACGAGAAGAAGAGGAGTCCTCAGATCTCATACTAGAGGAGAAGAGAGGAGAGGAGAGGAGAGGAGAGGAGAGAGCAAGAGAGGAGATGGAGGAGTGGAGTGGATTAGTTTAGGAGAGGAAACAACGCAGCACTGACAGATTCATAAGGCCTGTATCTGTGGGGAAGCAGAGACTGGAAATAAGAAGTAAAATTTGTTGCAATGCCAGCACTGTTCTCAACACTATGTCAACACACATCCCACTGATCTTAACACAAAGTCAACACACATCCCACTTTGTTTACCATGTATCTAAACTAGGGAATAGATCCTGAAACCCACATCCAAACACATATCCCACTGTGTATCTAAACTAGGGAATTGATCCTGCATCCAAACACACACCCTGTGTTGAAAAAGGAGTTCATCGTGTTCATTTGACCTTTAATACACAAATTACACTGATGAGCTGGGTCTTGATCATTTACATATTGTAAAGCTAAGCACCGTCTAGAAATCCATGTTCATGTCCAAGCTTTGAGTCAATAGACTAAGCCCACAATCCCTTGCACTCCATAGACTGTCCACCAGTCAGTGGACCACACTTATGCACCACAAATGACAGGCAAATTCTCAAAGGCCTCTGAGCAACACAAACCGGGATAAATTGGTCCATCTCTTTTTCCCTTAAATTCAGTGCCGACACCTGATCCAAACACCACATAGTGTAGGTGCATCTCTACTGGCAAGCTCATTGTTTTGGCTGGCCAATCCTTAAAAGGTGTCCGTGCAACACTCCAATTGTATTTTTCTCCATATCCGTGCCAACATCGAATCCAAATATCACATTATCGCATTAGGTGCAGGGGTGGAATCTGTCAGACACTACACAGCACATGAAACACAGGCAGGTACGTCGATAGGTAACCAGGCAGTAGGGAAGAACACTATGACAACAAATAAGACCACCAGAAAGACAGACTTCCTTTTTGTGTGCCAAAACATCCTCTAACCATAAAATACATCCAAACCAGTGTGTAACACATCATCACAAAGGCCTAACCGTGTGTGACGGATGCCAACTAGCAAAGTAGTACGGTGGTAGAACGCCTCATACAGCATTGGTAACGCTGATCAATCAGTCTGGACCTTTAGCTCAGTGGTATCATGCTGAACATGTCCAAACCAGAGTGTTGACTGGGAGGTCACAGGTTTCACTGTGGTGAATTAGCATATGTCCTCTGATACACATGCAATTACATCCCGAAATAGTCATACTGACAGCAAGTATGTGAGTGTAAGTGAGTGAATATGGTGTGGGTGGGTGTAATTCCGTGCATCATGCGTGGGTGCCTATGCTAGCATCAGGGGTTTGTGTTTGTGTGTTTGTGTGTGCGTGTGTGTGTGTACCTAATCTGTACAGGTGTGCTAGCGTAAGGTGCTATGTTAAACTGTTCCATGTGTGTGTTTGTGTGTACCTGGTCTGTACAGGTGTGCTGGCATCAGGTGATAACTGCAGCTGTTCCATGTCTTCGTGTGTCAGGCCCAGGTCATTTCCATAGTGCTGTTTCACCATCTGCCAAAGCTCACACCGCGACAGGGGCTACAACAGAAATAACAATACGTCAGAAGAGAAGAGCTGTGTGTGTGTGTGTGTGTGTGTTCCTCTGGCCTTCTCACGCCAATGGAGGAGGAGGACAGTACATCTTTCTCCTGCCCTCTCTAAATCCCTAGACGCCCCATCTGAACCCAAACACTCATCCAACTCCTCACCCTCACTCACACTCTCACACACACACACACACACACACACACACACACACACACACACACACACACACACACACACACACACACACACACACACACACACACACACACACACACACACACACACACACACACACACACACACACACACACACACACACCCCTCCAACCACTCAGTATCCACTACACTGTCTCGCCAGGGGCTGCAGGAGTTAATGCAAATGTGACATCAGCAGACAAATCGCTTTCAGCAAGATATCTTTCTCATGGTTTCTTCAGAAATCACTTGTTGCTTTTGTCACGGACATTGGTTAAAGATAGGGCCTACCGGACCAGTGGTGTAGTCTACGTAGAACGCGGGTACGGAGTATACCCACTTCTAAATTTCAGGGATTTCAGTATACCCACTTAAAGTTGATTGATCCATTGTTTTGAATGGCACAAATATATACAGTATACCCACTTCAAAAAATGCTCAAATATACAGTATACCCACCATAAAAAAGTAGACTACACCACTGTACCGGACCTTGTTTCTCAGAGACACCATGCAATTGGCTCCAACTCAGTGGTGTAGTCTACTTCTTTATGGTGGGTATACTGTATTTGAGCATTTTTTGAAGTGGGTATACTTTATATATTTGTGCTATTCAAAACAATGGATCAATCCATTTTAAGTGGGTATACTGAAAACCCTGAAATGTAGAAGTGAGTATACTCCGTATACCTGCGTTCTACGTAGACTACACCACAGCTCCAACTCGATAGATAGGCTATAGACTGGATAAACTTGTTTTTGTATCGAGAATGGGAAAATGTTTCAAATAAAACGATTGGCCTGGCTGGCGCTGCTTAACATGTGTTATCTTAACAGGCCGTCATAAAACAAGCTCTCCTCTTAGTATTGGGCGATACTGCCGCGCCACCAATGGGCACAAAGTTCCCAGCGACACAAGTCAGCGACGCCCTGGGCAGATTTGCTTAAATTTATAATAGAATGACAACAGTTTGAGCAGATTACCAAATTGCCAACCCGAGTTGAACATCAAACTCCTGGCATGTGTTGGCACGGGGGCTAGTAAATACCGTCTCGTGAACAAGTGCACGCAAACAAACAGGAGAATGCTCGCTTTAAACGCGCATAAATAAACAAGCTTTACAAAGAAATTGTTAAATCGGACATACCTAAGCTCAGAGTTTAACGCACAAATTTCAAAGTGGTGTGGTGTTTCACTTACTTTAAAAGCAGCTGTTGCCTGTCTTCTGTCTACTTTGCTGGTCTACCTGTCTCGAGGCTCGTCGCCCAAACGAACTTTAGTTACCTGCACCGCGCGCTGTCAAGTCCAGTAGGCTATTTCAAATCAGGAAGTTCAGTATCGCACAGCGAGTCGAAAGCCCCGCCCATTTATGGAATAATACACGGGAACATATTGTTTATTTTTTTCTAATTTAAACAAAGGAAACCTTAGGCTGTGTGTTATGGAAATACTATCGCCGCATGTGTACGTTGCCAGCGCGGTTTCCAGTGTTTGTAAAGCTACCTTCGGCAGAGTTGTACAGTAAGCAACAAGCCACACCTCAAAGGTCATTGAACTTTCATTTCATTTGCTGGTTTGGTTTGTCAAACTCCCGAATGACGGCGGGCCCGACTTGGCTTGTTGTTCAAGAGAGAGGTCCCCCGACCCTTAGTCTTCAGAGTATCGGCTCAGGCGAGGAACAGAACACAAAAGGCACAGTGGCCTAACAAGTACAGCAACACATAGAAAGCAACCTGATACGCGTCCTTCAGAAAAGCCAGAAAAAGACCAGAGCCTTGCACAGCACAAACCAAGGGACAGCTCAGATTATTAGCACTGTGTTTACATTTGACATGCACTCACCCAGCCCCCAGCTGTCATGAACTCCCCTGTGCTAGCATGTACTGTACAGTAGGTTTGGTTACTGCATTTACTGCAGTCTATCACAGCAATTTCCAAACTGGGGTTCAGGGCCCCCAGTGAGGTCACAGATAGGGGGGCCGGAGAGAGAGGTAACTCTACTGCAGCAGTAGGCCTATCTTTCCTCTCTGGCTGTAGGCTACTGACTCCTGACACAACATGCTGAGGGGGGGCCTTTTTGGAGCTAAGAATGTTTTCACAAACCCTCCACCCCACAGATTCATAGGCAGCTGTTGTCCATAAATAATTCTGCTTGATTTTCCATTAATAGTTTGCCTGCAAATATTGCTAGATGTTCATAGGAAAAGCAAACCTCTATTAACCATACAAGTGAATCGTGTTACTAACAGTGTATGGAATTATGTTAGATAACCTGTGGATTTCTCACGTCTTTCTGTCCGCGACCTTCCATCCGTAGTTGCATGACCCCACTAGGGGTCACGACCCTCAGTTTGGGGAACCACTGTACTAATCAGACACAACATGCTGTGCCTCTTGCTGCATCTGTTGTTTTATTTCACTTTCAAGTTTTTTTAATTGCATATTTTGGAAGGCTGCTGATTCTTGATGAAAGTACAATTGATGCAAATATGAAAACGTCTATTTTGAAGTTGATAAAATAAATGCTAACTTAGTTTGACCAACAGGATGAGTTGGATCATGAACTATAGGCCATTCTCAGACCCAGTTGTTATTCAGACTATAATAGGGTAGATGACGTGACGTGTACATTTTGCTGTCACAGGCTCTTAAAATTAAGTAAATTCATGCTTTCAAAATTGTCAATATTTTAAATGATTAAACTAGTGTCCATGTTGTGAAAAAGTAATGTGTAATGAAACCAGAGTTTAAATAAGTAAACTTAATTTTGAGTCAAATGCCACATTTGTCCTATGGTGTGACTGTCACAAGCCTGGTTCTCCATATTATAACATTTTTAAATAAATAATAAAAGCTCAGTCATTTCTGTAAACAATCCTGGCATGTTTTTCAAGGTGTCTATTTTGGCAAGTGGCAATGTTTATTTTTTCCAGTTTTTCTGAGACCATATGGACTTATGAAACTTTGTCACAGAAAACAATGTCCTGTTGTGTGACTGGTGTGACATCATATTTTTGGGTAATTCCGTGGATAATTATCTATTGTTGAAGCTCCAGCTGTACATAAATTGTGAGTTTAGACCCTTAAGAAGCCAATGGCAAGGGTGGGTTTTAGGTTTTTCTCTCAGAGTTCTTCAATCAATCAATTACATCTTGCTACCACAGGATGAATTAGTTTTGTAGTCCTTTGGTGTGACAGCCATAAAATAAATTTTTAAATAGTGTATATTATTTATATTTTTTTCTTAAGTAGATGTTTGCAAATTCATCGTACTAAAGGTAAAATTGTATTTCAGTTGGCAACAATATGGCTTTAAATTAACTCTATGGTGTGATGGTAAAAGTCCTATGGTGTGACACTTTGGAGTATCACACCAAAGGACAAACAGGTCACACCAAAGGACTAGATATCTGAGAAATAGCTTTTAAAACAACTGGTAGTACATTTTGTTTGTTTGTTTTGTTGTTTGACTAGATAAATATTGTCTATTCAAATTACTTATTCCTTTATTGGCCATTGGAATTTATACTTTGATGCATTGTTGATGAATATTTGCTGTTGATTTTAGATACTGTCAAAGGATATAAAATGTCATTAATGGTGCTTTGAAACCATAAAATATAACGGTAACAGTGAAGGAAAGATGAGTGAGAGAGTATAGAGAAGTATAGATGAATAAAGTATGCTGTGGAGAGCTCAATTTAAAGCATAAATGTGCTGTCCAGCTTGAGATACCAAACAGGCACTGGCCACTACACACTACAGGTTCAATGGTGTGACAGTCATAGCATACCTACAAAGAGGGTGAGGTGTGATGGTCATGCCAAGGTCACACTTCAGTATGAGCCTTATGAGCTCTGCAGGTTACATTTAATGACCGCATGGCTGTCATTAAGTGTTACGATAGGCTGATAATCTATGACTCAAAGACTTATAAGTGTAAAGTGTAGGTCCATATTGATTACAACATTACATTATGATCAAAAGACAAAATAATTATGTTGATACATTTGTTTCTGGCTCAGTTTTGCATTTCTGTCCTTTAGCGTGACATGAATGTCCTACGGTGTGACATTTTTTAAACGCTCAAATATTTGTTTGAGCTTAAAGGGACACTGTGTGAGATTTTTAGTTGTTTATTTCCAGAATTCATGCTGCCCATTCACTAATGTTACCTTTTTCATGAATAAGTTATTTACCACCAGCATCAAATTCTAAGTATTCATTATGGCTGGAAACATTGCACTTTTCATACAAGAAAAGGGGGATCTTCTCCATGGTCCGCCATTTTGAATTTCCAAAAATAGCCATTTTTAGCTGCAAAAATGACTGTACTTGGACCATACTAGAAAATATTTGTTTATTACTTAGTAAACTTTCATGTGAAGATCAAATTTGGCAATAGGCAGCCCAGTTTCAATGAGCAGCATAGTTGCAGTACCTTTTTTGACCATTTCCTGCACAGTGTCCCTTTAACAATATGTTTGATAAACACTGAATATTGCATTAGGGAGGAACAAATTATCATCCCTGAAATGTTAGTATAAATTCGGACAATTTTGAACATTTAAAAAGAAATATATCCCTGTATTTCCTCGAAGGTTTCTAATAAGCTCACCTCTAATGGAAAAAAAAATACTTCAATGGTAATTTCTCATTAAATTAAGACTTTAAAAATTGCAATAAATATGAAGAGTGTAACAATGTTCATAACACTTCATCAAGCCATTTCTACATTACTTAATATATATATTTCTTAACGTCACACCAAAGGACATATTTTCAGCAAATTGCTTTATCAACGTAAATAAATAATCAATTAATAGACCAACATTGTGATCACTTGGATTTTTTGAAAGATTAATTGCTGCACTACGTACACCATATACTTTTTTCCCTCATAAACAATGTTTTGTGAAAAAAAATGTTTTTTTTTACTGCCTATCTGTCATTTACCCAATAACATGTGTTTGGTGCTTCCTCCCTATAAATTAATGTGTGCCGACTGCCGAAGAAAAAAAGAAACGTTCAGCAGTTCGAGTTTCAAATGTACTGTAAATAGCAGATGTTGCCATTTAAAGTAGACAATAAGTGGATGAGGGGAGGCATACCTTAATCAACAGGATGTGTTTGAGGCCATTAGGACCAAAGAAAGTAGATGGCATAAGACCACTCACACCCCAGAAAATGCATTGGCAATGCATTGGAAAAAGTGCATGGGCAGTGGATGTGACGGCATCATGGATGAAAAAGTGAGTCTGGTGCACATAGGCAGATCAGGAATCGGAACTGCTTTGTGGGTGTGTGCCGCTCCGAGTTCTGGCACGGTTGAAAGAGGATGTCCGGTTGTTAATTAGACTTTGTTGCCAAATGAACTGTAGCTGTGTTGGTCAGTATTAAAGGAACAGTCCACCCTTTTTTGATTTTCGCAAATTTGCAGCATTATTCATGAATGTGCATATCATTGTCTTCTCAGTGTTTTCAGTAGGCCTACTTAGATTTATTGGTATCAGAATTATTAGCATAGCTTAGCATAATCACTGGAAGTAAATGGGAGCATTAGCATCAAGCCACAAGTGATCACAGGGTGGGATTTAATAGCTGTACTATGTTGAGTTTTACATTCATTTTAAAGCAGTTTATAAGTACATGATGATGTTTTCTTTGCTCCCATAGACTTGCATTGCTACGCTTAATTTGTACTGTTTAACTAGGCAATGCAAACACATAGACGAACAATTCTATGTATTCTTATATTTTACTGGAACTACAAATGAGCAATATCTTGAAATGGGGTGGACTGTTCCTTTAATTACAGGGGACAATTAATGACTGTCAAAAATGCACAGTGTCCTGTGACCTGTTCTACACTTCAGCCCTGGTGGTGGGGGAATTGCACTTTACCATGCCGCCAGCAGAAGAAGTAATTGACTTTGACAGACATACATCGTCCACAGGACGTAGTTGAAACCATTAGGACGTTAGCAATCCACACAACAAAATTGCATTTATGCCTCACTCATGCAAGGTAGCAGCCCCAAACGGCGCCCCAAGAGAGCAGTGTGGCGGGACGGTACCATGCTCAGGGTTCCTCAGTCATGGAGGAGGATAGGGGATAGCACTGGCGAATTACTCGCCCAGGTCAAAACGGCAACCTTTGGTCTACAAATCTGATGCCCTAATGCCAGTTAGGAACGCTATTGAGGCTACATGGTACTGAACAGAGAGTGTGTGTGTGAGAGTATGGGATACCAACAAGTGACCAAGCCTGTTCTGTATTCAACAGCATGTTGTTGAGATTTGTACCTTATTGAACAGGTGATATTGGGTGTGTTTTGATATTGGTGTGTGTGTGTGTGTGTGTGTGTGTGTGTGTGTGTGTGTGTGTGTGTGTGTGTGTGTGTGTGTGTGTGTGTGTGTGTGTGTGTGTGTGTGTGTGTGTGTGTGTGCATACCTTATTCAACAGGACATTTTGCCACATGCGGAATATGCTGAGGAAGGATTTTTCCCTTGCAGCGAATGACGTGAAGAACAGCTAAAAAAACATGTAAAAACACTTTAACAACACACAAAACACTCAAACAGCTGCATAGGGAACACAACACACTGATGAGCCATTTACATCATTTATATTTACAATATGTTTATTAATTGTATGTTCTTTACACGATGAATATCTTTATTTCAGTGCTGAAATCTAAAATGTTACTCATGCATACACACATGCACACAGATACAGACACAGACACACATTTTATGTACTGTCCTCCTCCTCCATTGTCGTGAGAAGGCCAGAGGAACACACACACACACACACACACACACACACACACACACACACACACACACACACACACACACACACACACACACACACACACACACACACACACACACACAGAGTGCATGCACCTTCTCATTGCTGGTAGAGATCTGAATGGCGTTGGGGATCAAGCGTGCTGTCTTCTCTTTAGTGACGATAGTGACGTCCCCCAAATTCAGGACGATCTATAATGTAATATAAATGAAACAAAACAAAACAAAATAAAATAAAATATAATATCAAGTCAAGTCACGTCACGTCAAGTCAAGTCGGTTTCATTGTCAATTTCTTTACATGCGCTGGTCATACAAAGAATTGAAATTACGTTTCTTACTTTCCCATGCAGACAGACATAGACTCTAGACTCTAGGTATTGTATTATATTATATTATATTATATTATATTATATTATATTATATTATATTATATTATATTATATTATATTATATTAAGTGTAATATAATATGGTGGCATCCCCTAGGTTCAAGACTCATCTATGACGAATGGCCACAGTCAGGGAAACAGAAGCAGAGGATTAAGCAATGTTAAATTTAAAGCATTAAAGAACTAGAAATGAAGAGTTCAGATGCAAAACCCCCTAACTCCATTTCTGAAGACCTGCACTTCTATATTTTTAGAGAACCCCGTTGTTGGTTTGGTTTACATGTATGTACTTGATAATACATATAAATAGTTATATTATATAAATAAAATAAAAAATAAGCAATTTTAGTAGCTTTGTATTAAATAAAAGTGAATTAAGATTATTTTCTGAAAAGGCACTTAGGGGTTTTTGCATCTGAACTCTTCAAGTGCACTCAGAGAGTGCAGACCTCCACCAAGGAAGCTGTTTCATAGAACATTTGACTATGTTAAACACTATTCTCTCTGCCTCTTTTTGTGGAATTAGAAACTCGAATGTCAAAATTCACCCAATCCCGCAATGGTGAAGAATCTTTTTTTTAAATCCTGGTTCCGGACAGTGATCCGGATCACCACCAAAATTTAATCACTTGTTCCTTTGGTCATTTCCAACAACTCCACAAAGTTTCATCCAAATCCATTCTTAACAAACAGACAGACAGCCAGACAAACAAACAAATGGACAAACCAATGCGACCGGAAACATAACCTCCTTGGCGGAGGTAATAAAGTCTGGCTTCCTAATATAATATATAATGCCACAGCGTCAAGACTATCTGAATATAAGGCATTAATTAATGAAAGTGTGATGTCCTGTATTAACTGATGCTGAATACACTATAAGGTAGTATGTAGCACAAGTTTGGCCATTTCAGAAAAAGTGTTTTTTAAAAGAGTTTAAAAAACTCTTTCTACCCGGCGGCCATTACAGCACTTAATTATACTACCAAAGCATAGTTGTTATACATACTTTTCTTTTTTATTTTGTTTTTATTTGTATTATTGCTTCAACAGGGAATGCTCAATTTCGTTGTGCTCGTCACAATGACAAATAAAAAGATATTCTATTTTCTATGGCATTGTATCACTGCATCTGGTTTCTATACCCATCAGACATTTAGGGAAAATTGATTAGTCTTTAAGTCAACAGAAAGAAAGACATACAGAGCAAACAGTGATTGGGTAATCATGGCATGACAAAAAAACGTAGGGGATACGCAAGACAAAAAAAACATAGGGAAATACTGCTGTAGTTCATCACCTTAGTTCCCCTGAAGACGTTACTATAGAAACACAGTAGATTCTCCGAAAGGTAGAGTCTTCCCTGTAGGAGGATGTCCTTCTGGAGAGCACAGTTGTAATCTAGAGAGAAGAGAAGAGAAGAGAAGAGAAGAGAAGAGAAGAGAAGAGAAGAGAAGAGAAGAGAAGAGAAGAGAAGAGAAAAGAAGAGAAGAGTTTAATGTAATTTAGTGTGGTGTGATGTAGTATAGTGCAATACAATGACTAGCTCACCTGTAATTAGGATCTCGTTAGATTCCGCTGCCTCGTTAGACTCCCCCTCCTTGAAAAGCTTCCGGAACTCCTCTAGCCGCTGCTTGTAGTTGGTGGGCGGGACTTGGGGCGCAGTGACAGACAGAACACCTGAGCCACCTGTATCAGTCATCTGACACACAGACAGCAGGGGTGTAAATCACAGCCTCCATGACAATACGATTCAATATCGATATCTTATTATTCGATGCGATGCGTTTCGATTCGATTATTTTCGATACTTAAGAATGCCCCACGATACGATACAATACGATTCGATTCGCCTTTTTTCCAATTACTTTTCCACTTCTATTATGTTATGGAGCTAGGACATTGGGCAGGGGCCAGCGATTCGATTATTTTTGATACTTAAGAATGCCCCACGATACGATGCGATTCCATTCAATCGTTAGATTATATCGCAATATAACATTTCAATTATTATTTACACCTCTAACAGACAGACAGAATAGCTGAACCACCTATGTCAATCAGCTGACAGACAGAATAGCTGAAACACCTGTTTCAATAAGCTGACAGACAGTCAGACAGAACAGCTGAACCATGTGTATCAATCACCTGACAGACAGACAGACAGACAGACAGACAGACAGACAGACAGACAGACAGAACTCCTGGACCACCTGAATCAGTCACCTGACAAACAGACAGACAGACAGAGCACCTATATCACTCACAGACAGACAGAACACCTGAACCTCTGTCAATCAACTGTGATAGACCGAAAACCTGTATCACTCACCTGACAGACAGACCTGTGTCCACCTGTGTCAATCACCTGGGAGACAGACAGAACACATGTGTCAATAAACTGACAGAAAGACAGCATACTGTATTAGATTAGAGAGACAGAACGCTTGAACCTGAAGACGGGCAGGCCGTCAGACAGGCAGAAAGACAGACAGGAAGACAGGCATACAGACAGACAGACAGAGTCAATCATCAACTGACAGACAAACAGAATACCCAAACCTGTATCATTCAACTAAGAGACAGACAGGCAGACAATTAGCAGAGAGACAGGACAACTGAACCTGTGTCAATCAACTGGCGGACAGACCGAACACCTGCGTCAATCCCATTAGAGGCAGATAGACAGAGAGACAGAGAGACAGACAGACAGACATACAGCACACCTGACAGACAGACATACAGACACAGACAGACAGACAGACCATTGACAGTATACCTGACAGACAGACAGTCAGCATACCCGAGTCTTTGTCAAATTAATCAACCATTCAGGGCCTGTGTCCACATGATGCGTTTTTAGTGATATCATGGCCTTTTTCCCCCAACAACTCCTATGTGATTCAGCGTCCAGAGTGCTAACTGCTTTCAGTACTAAAAAGACACAGAGGTTGACTGTCCGCAGAGGGTGACTAGCCCTGTTCCAAGCCTTCAGGCCAGTAGAGATCTAACTAGCCTTGTTCAAAACCCTCAGGCCAGGATAGATAGATAGATAGATAGATAGATAGATAGATAGATAGATAGATAGATAGATAGATAGATAGATAGATAGATAGATAGATAGATAGATAGATAGATAGATAGATAGATAGATAGATAGAAAGATAGAAAGAAAGAAAGAAAGAAAGACTTTATTGTCCCCATGGGGAAATTCGTTTTCACCTCCATAACAACTTGTCGCAGCCAACATGGAGACATGTAGCATACAAGATAGACATGAAGACATCAACACCACTTAACATTTAGATACTACACAAATACACTCACTGACTATCTGTCACTATCTAGCCCTGCCCCAAGGCCTCAGGCCAGTAGAGATCTATCTAGCCCTATTGTAGGTCACTCAGACTGAGTGAACTAGTCCTGTTCAGGAGAGATCTATCTATCTAGCTCTGTTCCAAGGTCAGTGAGATTATGGTTTGCTCTGTCACGCAGCTGGAATGAGGACCAGCTCCGTCACACTCACATCCTCTGCACAGAGCTCTTGCACAACATCTCCATGTGATAGACAAGGCGGATAAGTCATCTCAGGCAGCAGAGACGCCTCCTGGATCCAAGAGGCTACACAGTATACTTTGTGTGGTGATTCACATGTATACAGTAAGTCTCTATACAGATAGCCTTCTCAGCAGGCCTATATACTGTATATACTAGTACATAATGGGTCAGTGATGATTCAGCAATAGCACACGTCAGGGCGGTGCAATGACAGCCAATGCCACTATTGTATGGATTTTTTATTGTTTGTTTGCTTTTAGTGGACTATCTAAGAAGCATATTCATTTCAGTATATCAACCACCAAGTACTAATTAATCTATGGGCATTAGGTCGTTGCGCCACCTGACATCCGAGCCCAAAAACATCTTTGACCCACATATAGACTTCCGTGACTGACACTGTGGTAGCTAAGGATCAGATTATAAATCCAAGAGGCTAGACAAATGACTAGTTATTTACAGTACATGTATAGAGATGTATACAACATAGCATTCATGACTTTGACTCTGCTGTCTCCTATAATCATTGAATAGTCCCCTAAAGATGATGATACACAGGGAAACTTTTTGAGCAATGTTGCCAGGCAACATCAAATCCAAACCCACATTTGGACGTCTTATAGTATTGTTGTCCAGAAGCATTGCTAAAAAAAAACTTGCCCTGTGCCTTAATGGGTCACTATATAATAAAAAAAAAAAAATCAGAATTCATGCTACCCATTCACAAATGTAAACTTTTTCACTAATACTTCCTATCACCATCAAATGTGAAGTATTCATTATGGCTGGGAAAAGTGCACTTTTCCTACATGAAAAGGTGGATCTTCTCCATGTTTGAATTTACAGAAATAGAACAAAAATTAGCTGCAAAGCTTACTGCACTTTGGCTATATTAGTAAATATTAGTTGATTTATTAGTAAATATTCATAAAAGATCAAATATGTCAATAGGCGGCTCAGTTTCAATGAGCAGCGTAGTTGCAATACCTACTCTGGCCACAATCCTACATACTGCAATACTGCACCTTATACTGCTGCAATCCTGCATACTGCAATACTGCTGACCCAGAAACCAAATGTGATTTACAGGTGTGATTGCTCCATAACAATGACAGTGACAGAGACGGTTTGCAATCTTCAATGGATCCTAACCTCCTGACCCAAATACTGTGTGTGCGATTTATATGGTTAAGTGCAGCCAAAGGGGTAAAAGTGACAGATACAGTGTGATGCCCTATCAGGCGCCGTGTGCTTAAATGTAATGTAATGTTATGTAATGTGTTGCTGCCTTCTAAGGCACTGTGTGTTGTAATGTAACGTGATGTAATGTAACCTAATGTAATATAACGTAATGTAATGTTATGCTGCCTTCTAGGGCGCAATTTGTTGTAATGTAATGTGTGCTGCCTTTTAAGGCACCATGTGCTCTGTGTGTGGCCTATACTGGCTCCTTACCTCAGGCTCCTCTGAGGCGCCATGTCCTACAAAGGGCGTGTCCTCGGGGGTCTCGTTGGCCATACCTGCCCTCTCCTCTCTGCTCCTCTCCTCACCGGCAAATAGGTCACCCGCTAACCAGCTGTGCTTCTTCACACACACACACACGGGCACACGCACACACACACACATAAGTGAATGAATGTTTCAGAGAAAGAATTGTAAATTCATGTATGAGTATGTCAGTTTGTGTGTGTGTGTGTGTGTGTGTGTGTGTGTGTGTGTGTGTGTGTGTGAGAGAGAGAGAGAGAGAGAGAGAGAGAGAGAGAGAGAGAGAGAGAGAGAGAGAGAGAGAGAGAGAGAGAGAGAGAGAGAGAGAGAGAGAGAGAGAGAGAGAGATTATTGTCATTATTTATAGGCCTACATATGTTTAGCTAAACTGCACATTGAAGACTGGTCAAACGCAAGTCCACACTTCTGTTCTCACCCTGTTACATAGATTTTTGATAATAAAGTATATTTGATTTGACAAGCACACAAGCACACACACATGCACACACCTGACAGTTGACCACACCCAGACGCTGTCTTGTACTTTACTCTACTGTACTGCACTACAAAGTACAAAGGCAAAGCGCAGTAACTACAGTGGTGCTCATATGTTTACATACCCTAGCACAGGGGTACTCAATTAAAAGTCCCCGAGGGCCAGTTTTTCAAAATTCCTCCCAATAAAGGGCCGGGCCGGGCTGACACGACACGACCCCCACCAAAAAAATTATTAAAAAAATAAATAAATGATAAGGCCTTTGTAATCACAAAACACACGCACTCACACCCACAGCAGATATTTAGTTTCCAGTGACAGGATGGGAGAACATTTCTCTCATAAAGGGCCTGCATTTTTCTGGAGCACTGTGGGGTGAGGTGCCTGCCTTGCTGTCATTGCCACCCACCCTTCAGTATTTTTTTTTAAATGACATAAGATTAGCCTATATTTGCAGACTACATTCATAAACATTTATTTCTTAGTGAGAAAACCAATAAGCCTGAAGATAACACTTTTCAAACAAATGTTGCTTATTATGACTTTGTTTATGCAGCTCTCACATGCATAATGAGAATCAGATGCAATAATGGACCCAACAAAGAGGACACATAGATAGTAGGACACCAGGTTTTGCCAACAAGAAAATGGCAAATTGATGCAATGTTGATTAAATGCAACAGCCAATAATAAATAATCAAGTTGCTCATAACTTTGTTACTTATGAGGGGCTTAGCTTTCCAAACGAACTATTTGGGGACTGTTGAAGTGTGAAAAGTTTATCAAGCAATTCGTTTTTAAGTAGGCTAGGCTACCCCTAGTTAGCTGCCAGCAGAGCTCAAACACAATTTGCCTTAATTTGTGTTAGCAACTAGCTACAGCTAGTGCTAAACCAATTCGAAGTCCTAACACACTGTATGCAATGAAATGTGGACCATTACTTTCAAAAACGAGGCAAAGAGAACTTTGTAAATAATTTATTTATCCCTTCTGTAGTCTACCTCACAACAGCCTCTGCCACCCTCATAGTCACTTCTGTTTGGAGCCTACAGGGAGAAACTGATTGAGGGGGCGGAGACACGGCACGCATCTTCCTAGCGTCTGTGGCGCGATTTCAAAATAAGAGCCGGCAGCGCGATCGGACCAAAAAAAAAAAAAAATTTTTTTTTTTTTTTTTTTTTTAATTTTTCAAAATTATTCGAGGGCCACAAATAGATGTGGCGCGATTTCAAAATAAGAGCCGGCAGCGCGATCGGACCAAAAAAAAAAAAGAATTTTTTTTTTTTTTTTTTTTTTTTTTAATTTTTCAAAATTATTCGAGGGCCACAAATAGATGCCCCGCGGGCCACAAGTGGCCCGCGGGCCGCTATTTGAGTATGGGGGCCCTAGCAGAATATACGCTTTCTTGGCAATTTCTCACAAAATATGAAGGATTACACAAAACCTTTTTTTTCACTCATTGCTAGTGACTGGCTGGCTTAAGATATTTATTAGCAATCTTCTGTGTTTACTCTTTCAAAAGCATGATCACAACCCAAACTACCCAAATGACCCTGTTCAAAAGTTTACATACCCTAGTTTCTGATGCTGAATATGGCCCTGTTTAACATCAGGGACCGCTCTAAATTGTTTGTGGTAGCTGTGGATAAGGCTCTTAATGTTCTCAGATGACAAAACAGCACATTCTTCCTGGCAGAATGGTCGTTTCCTATAAAATTATTGGGTGTCTTGCAGGAACCTCACATTTGAGGTTTCCCCTGAATGGCTCAATGATGTTGAGATCAGGACAGTAAGCCGGTCACTCAAAAACTTCATTTTATTCTTTCTGAAGCTAATGACGGGTTGATTTGGCTTTCTGTGTTGAAATATTGTCATGTTGGCATGTCCAAACAATGGACCATGTGCAGTTTCAAGGCTGATGAGTGTCAAGTTTCCTCCAGTATTTTCCACAGGGCAATGTATTCATCATTCTGCGAGTATGGACCAAAAGTATAGTGCATTTGTAACTCAAATGTCCCCATGACATCAGTGGTCCATGACCATGTTTCACAGAAGGGCATGGTAACTTTCATCATAGGCTCCGTTGACTGTTCTCCAAATGGTACTGTTAATAGTGGCTGAAAAAAGTTCCATATTGATCTAATTTATCCAAATGACTTTGTCACAGGCATTCTGATGCTTCTCACTATGCTATTTGGTGTATCATATGCAAAATAACATGTTTGCATTTTTGTAGTAATGGCTTTCTCCTGGCAACCCCCAACAGCCCATATTTCCTCAAGTGCCTCTTTGCTGTACAGTTTAAAACATTTTTTCATGTTGTCCTATATTTCACCTAAAGTTATTTTTTGGTTGTCCTATGCCTCCTGAACAATTTCCCTTGCAATGATCATTGCAATGCAATGACTCCCTTGCCCAATGGCTTGATTCCAACCAAACCCCCTCTTATTGCATTTCTGAATTAAAATTCCAACAGTGCCAACATGACAATATTTCGACACAGAAAGCCAAATCAACCCGTCATTAGCTTCAGATAGAATAAAATGAAGGTTTTTGAGCGACCATCTCACTCTCCTGATCTCAACGTCATTGAGCCACTCAGGGGAAACCTCAAATGTGAGGTTCCAGCAAGACACCCAAAGATATTATAGGAAATAACCATTCTGCCAGGAAGAATGTGCTGTTTTGTCATCTGAGAACATTAAGAGCCTTATCCACAACTACCACAAACAATTTAGAGCGGTCCCTGATGTTAAACAGGGCCATATTCAGCATCAGAAACTAGGGTATGTAAACTTTTGAACAGGGTCATTTGGGTAGTTTGGGTTGTTATCATGCTTTTGAAAAAGTAAACACAAAAAAATGCTAATAAATATCTTAAGCCAGTCACTAGCAACGAGTCAAAAAAAAGGTTTTGTGTAATCCTTCATATTTGGTGAGAAATCGCAGAGAAAGCGTATATTCTGCTGGGGCATGTAAACATATGAGCACCACTGTATATGCAGTATAAGTATTGGTATTAGGTTGGATATTGTAGCTGCTGTAAATTTGACATCGTTATATCTCTAAAACGGGACACATTTGAGTCATGCAGCTTTATCACAAGAATAAATTAGGCATTATGAAGGCCATTTTCAATCTAAACTCAATACTGACTAAATATGTAGTTACTGCACTTTGCCTTTGTACGGCAGTGTAGCAGTAGTAGACGTGGGAGTGTGGTAGGCTACATACATGTCGCTACTCTTTTTGCTGTCCATTTCTCATGTAGCTACATATATTTCATCTGCATCTCCCATCTTATGTTCCACAGCTAACTTTTGGGAATGTGGTACACACTGTAAATACTGTTGTCCTACATACACATAAGCTGCTCAGTTCTATCCACCTCTCATAACTTCAGAGGCATCCAAAGTAAAAGTAGGAGTAAAAAAAACAAAACCTGACATATTTTCTCTCCAACACAAATGACTTCACTGAGTAACTGGTTTACTGTTACTGTAGAGCAATGTACTGGATTCAGCACTGTTTGGATAAAATTTGGGAGGGTTTTTTTTCTGTAACGTCTAGCCACTACTCTAGTAGGCTACAATGTAATAACTGGTGTAACTGCTATGTAATATTGTGTGCTAGTCGTGATGTACCCTTTCACGCGTAAAACCATTCAATTATGACCAAGCTTCATGTAGTTCAGTTCCTTTTACTGCTCAAGCTCCGGATGCTGGTAACCCTCTATCATAAATATGTGGTGGGTGTTGTGTATCATGCATGCATCACGCGGACATGGTGTTATATCAAGCATGCAGTTGTGTGTGTACTCTTGCCTGAGTGCACTTTCAGCAAACTTTAAAACTTCACTTCAGATGTTATAGTGTAGGCCCTCTTGCATTTTCACCTTTTGATTCCATAGTTGATCAATATTTTGAACTGGACAGTGTGCCACGTGTGATTTCAGTCCATTTTAAATTAGTAGGCCTATAATGTTTGGATTTTATATACAGTACCCATAGTTCTAAGCATCATTGGTGCTGATGTGTCTGTAACTGATTACAGCTGATGTTATTCAAACTAACAGCCCGACTTGACATAGGCCTACAAACTTGTAGCCTATACAAAAGTGTAGGCCAATTAAATATGTGATTCTTGCTCAAAAAGTGTTTCGTTGTGTTTTAGTAGTGGGCTAGGTTAGAGTATACATCTTAGGGGTTGTAGGCTACATTTTAAGACTCAGAACTTCACCTAGCCTGCTCACCAGTCACAATTATAACATTGTAACAATGTGACATTTCAAATGTAGCCTGTTAGGCTACACGGTAGGGGACATCCTCCTCCAAAGATGTGAGACTGTTACTTCTGAAAACCACTTGCTCGAATCAGAACGTCCTTGAAATAGGCCTATAAAATAAGTGTAGTCCATGGTTATGCCTAATAAGCAGGCTATATGCGAAGTTTAAAAGCAGTTGTGTTACCCATAAAGAGTGTTTCTTCGCTGAGACACTTATCCCTCTGAAGAAAAGGTTAACATCCTTTCATCATCACAAAGAAATTACATCCCCCTTGTCAAAGTGTGAAGTCACCAATCACCCATCACCCGATAACACAGATGCGACAAACCTAGGCTTACCTGCAAACGCTGTCTGATTAGATTCGTAAATCGTTTCTCATCCTCAACACTATAGTGGTGGAAGGGCGGATTAGCCTATTAGGCTACTGTATTTCGGTCAAACTTCACAAAGCAGCACTAACTGACCGCCTGACCTGAGAGGCGAAGTGGACGTTGGACTTCAGCGCATCTGGAGAAGGTCGGTGTCGTCGTCGACGTCGGTCAGACCCACGCGCTTTCGCTGCTCCCGCCACCTCACCTGGCAACAGGTGCGTGCGCGCCGCGTCTGACATAACCGGTTCACGAGGGAGAATGGAACTCGCATGCCTGCCGTAGGAAAGTCGCTCGGTGGCATTTGCATATTTTACGGATGATGGTCAGTATGTTTCTATACATAGAAGCCCAATAAAGCCAGTCTTCCCCCCGGCACTGGTTTTATGTTGAACCTGTGCAGATACACATCGCACTGATAAAAAAAATACCCTACCTCTGCATATGTGGCGCTTTGCATGACGTTTAGCCTACTTCAGCTCAAACCAAAAATAAGTCTTTGACTTGTGATTGTTCCAGGATCTGCCAACTGCATTCACATTAAACCCCACGTGGAGTGTCATCGGTGGATTTGGACACAGAAACATGCATGCACAAACATGTCATTATAAAACACAAAGTGTATTTCGTGTGTGTGTGTGTGTGTGTGTGCGTGATTTTTCCAAGATGTGAGGTCATATTAGATCCCACTTTAAGAGTCATGGGGATCATAACGTGCCAATGAAACAAAAACACAGAACACTGTGCATTGACTTTATAAGCCAGTTTAGTTAGGCGTTTAAAAATATGTCTAGTTGCTTGCAGCTACAGTGCTTGTGTTATGCATGAGTGTTTCTCAGGTAGGCCTATTGTTTTGGTGTCTTTAGCTGCCACTGTGTGATGTGATGAGAGGCGATCGCGCCAGGCAGGTTTGAGAAGCTGGGGAGTGTGAGTGTGTGTGTGTGTGGCCAGGCAGGTTTAAGGAGCAGCACCAGCGGAGCCACATTCCTTCCTCACACGCACACGCGCACACACACACGCACACACAGTGGGACGGCATATTCCTTTCATTGTCCTGTTTTATTCTTTGGGACGACAAGAGAAAACACATCTGGTACATCAACAGTGTTGAAGAGATTTCCACTCACAACAACAAATACACTGGACAGTAAACAGAGATTACAATCATAAGAAAAACAAACAAAAATAAACATCAAAACAAAACAGAAAAAATGCAGGCTTACATGTAAACGGCCCACAATAAATATTCACTCTGTTGGTAATTATTATTTTAAGAGTCGTAATCTTCTGTACAGAGGAGAGGAGATGAGCGATAATTACACCAACTGGGATGAGGAGGGGGCTACGACGAGGGCACAGAGGGAGCTGAAGGAAACAAACAAACAGTCATGTGATAGGGGAACTGGTCTTGGGAAGGGGCGGTCATGTGACTGATGGAAGGAGGGGGTGGGGGGCAGTGCAGGTGACATTGTTTAGAGGCAGGGTAGAGGCGACGTCACAATCACACAAAAAATCACATCACACACACACACATTCACAGGAACACAAACAGCGCCCTCGGACACACTTGAGGGGGATAGATCAGGTAATTGGACCATGCAGAGAAGAGAAGAAAGAAGAGAAGATAAGGATTGTACAACATGTGGAGAGAAGAGAGGTGTTTGACCTGTGGTAAGGAGCGTGGTGGCATACAGGTGACTTACAGTGATGACCACACTCACTCACATGAGAAGACAGAAGAGCAGAGAGGTGCATCACCTGTGGTGGTTTACAGTGGGGGACCACACTCACTTCAACTGAGGAAGAAACACACAGAGCGGTGGAATGTATGACTGCAACCGACGACACAGTGCAGTGAGAGAGAGAGAGAGAGAGAGAGGGACCAGGTGGAGGAAGAGAAAGAAGAGGAGGAGGCGGAGAAGGGAGGAGGTATTGCACTGCCGGGGGCAGGGACTGAGGGAGGTGGAGAGGATGAAAGGGGCAGAGGAGAGGAGAGGAGAGGGATGTTCGTAGGTGATGGGAGATCGGATCAGATGGATCAGTGACCAGTGATCAGATCGCTCGGTGATCAGTTCCATGGGTGATGGGCGTTCAGTCCTCGAGTGTGCGGAAGGAGTTCTGCATGTCCTCGTGCAGCTGAGCGTAGTCCGCCTTGATCTTCGCCTCACCCTCCTTCACCGGGTCCTACAGGAGGAGGAGGAGGAGGAGGAGGAAGAGGAAGATGTATAAGACATGGCACACTACACAGTTCATATACCGTCAGTTTGCACTATAATAGTTGCTTGTCAAAATTAGGTTTTGTATGAAGTGGATTCCCCACAGCCAAATTGGTGTTCTAGAGTTGTTTGACAATTCTCTCCCATCGCACCAGTGAGGCAAAGCATTATGATGAGGACAAGGGGGTGCTTGTTCAAAAAAGGTCAAGAACCAGCATTGTTGCGACTGGAAATTTATGTTCACCTCTCCCCTCTAAATGAGAGCTGGAGAAATAATCATGTCCAGGCTCCCTGAAATGCTCTCTGCAGCTTCCTAATTCTCATAGGAATGAAGAAGACAGATGACTAACGCTTTGACACAGAGGGAAGAGGAGCTCTGTGTGTGTGTGCGTGTGCGTGTGTGTGTGTGTGACTAATGCTTTGACACAGAGGGAAGAGCTCTGCTGTTGTGTTTTGACGTACAGTGACGCCGGTGTTCTGATATCCATTGTTCTACAGCATCCTGTGGCTTTCCATTTTATTTCACGGCCATCTCAGATCTCAGTTCTGCTTCCAAAAAACTGTCTGTGTGATAGTGGCAGCGGTGTCCGGCACAGGAATAACAATGCAGCATGTTGTCGAGCGGCTGGATGACCTTCTAACGCCTCCCTCCTACACTATTCCACGAAGGGACCGCCTCACCGAATGTTGTCCCACTTATTACATGGCTAACCTTAAATTAAGTACATTAGATGTCCTACTCCTGTATTATCCTTACATCAACTGCAATAGATTCTAGCAAGCAAGTTAAATGTTTCTCCGTCATAAGCGCATAGAATGTTCATTTGAAATGCATGATAGCTTTTCGGTAGTTCATGTGAATGCTTCCTACAACTGTAAAGTTCACATGTCATCTTCCTGTATTTCGTCATGATTATGGCCTAAAGACTGCCCAGGTCAAAATTTGTTGTACTTAAGTGTATTTTAAATTTAATTTTCGATAAGTATATTTTAAGTACACTATATTTTTTAAGTACAGTACTTAAATATGTTTTTAAAAATATACTTATAGTTGAGTGTATTTTAATCACATTTTAAATACATTTATATTTTTAAAGTAATGTACTTAAATATAGTTTTAGAAAATATACTATTAGTGTATTGTACTTAAAGTGTATTTTAAATGTATTGGTATTTTTAAAGTAATGTGCTAAAGTGTGGTATTAGAAAATATACTATTAGTGTATTGTATTTAAGTGTATTTTAAATGTATTTGTATTTTAAAAGTAATGTGCTAAAGTGTGGTATTGGAAAATATACTATTAGTGTATTGTATTTAAGTGTATTTTAAGTGTATTTGTATTTTTTAAGTAATGTGCTAAAATATGGTTTTAGAAATATAATAGTGTATTGCATTTTAAGTGTATTTTAAGTGTATTTGTATTTTTAAAGTAATGTGCTAAAGTGTGGTATTAGAAAATATACTATTAGTGTATTGTATTTTAAGTGTAGTTTAAGTGTATTTGTATTTTTGAAGTAATGTGCTAAAGTGTGGTATTAGAAAACATACTATTAGTGTATTGTATTTTAAATGTATTGTAAATGCGTTTGTATTTTTAAAGTAATGTGCTAAAGTGTGGTATTAGAAAATATGATGTTAGTATATTGTATTTCAAGTGTATTTTAAGTGTATTTTTAAAGTAATGTGCTAAAGTGTGGTATTTGAAAACATACTATTAGTGTATTATATTTTAAGTGTATTTTAAGTGTATTTGTATTTTAAAAGCAATGTGCTAAAGTTTGGTATTAGAAAGTATTTTTGAAATGTACTTAAAGTTAAGTATGATTTTAGTATATTAAGTGCACTTGTACAAAGTTTGATTTTAGTACCAAAAAGTCAACTTAAAATGTGTTAAAGCTCTACTTAATTATATTTCAAGTGTATTTAAGTATACTATAAGTTGTCCCAAAATAACACAACTTAAGTATGTACTTCTGCAGCATGCTATGAAGTGCTTTCTTATGACCTTGAAATAGATTTGTAGCATACTTCAAATAGTTACACTTAACCATATGTTAAAGTACACATTAAACATCTTTTAAAGTGAATTAGTAAGTATATTTAAAATGTACTTACAGTTAAGTATGATTTTAGTATATTAAGTACACTTGTACAAAGATTGATTTTAGTACCAAAAAGTCAACTTAAAATGTGTTAAAGCTCTACTTAATCATATTTCAAGTGTATTTAAGTATACTATAAGTTGTCCCAAAATAAAAAATTTTAAATACAGACTTTTGAAGTATATTTTAAATACAAAAATACATACTTATTAAGTATATTAAGTACACTTTTTTCACATGGGTTCATTTTGTAACCATCATTTTAGTGTATTTTAACCTAGGCTTATTTATTCATTACACTTTGTAACATTAAATAACCTTCCACCTTCCATTTTGTTAATGTATTTTCATGGTAAAAACACGCCTATGGTGCACAGTTCAGTAGTTTCCCCAAGAGTCAAAATCAACTGACGTTGCAATGTAATAGACACTTTGTCCGTTGCCATTGACAGCATGCTGATATTCAGAGACAAAAGACCTGCCAACATTGAGGAGCCCCATTCAAGTGAACGGCGCATTCTACAGAAGGATGTCAAGCAATGTCATAAGACCTGTTAACGCCTTCCTCCTACACTGCACAATCTGAACGGTGGGACTGAGCAATCGCAGCAGAGGCCGCCTCTAAACTACCTAGTTTAAATCAAACACTTCCTGTCTCTGGAGAACAGGTGTGCCTCTATCTATACAGTCAGGAGCATCAACAAGAACTGGACTGCCGAGGAGAAGTCCACTCACGTCCATGCAGAGCAATGCAAAACCAACAGATGCAGCCAAGCAGTCAAACAGATACAGACATTTTGAGCTTTTGATAAAACGCAAGCACTGCTCAATTATTGTATGAGTTTAAGTTTTTGACTGTAAGTGTGTGTGTGTGTGTGTGTGTGTGTGTGTGTGTATTCTACCTTGAACTTCATAGAGCTGATCCTGTAGAGGATCTCTCCCATGTGTTCTCTAATCATGGCCCAGGTGATCTTGTTGTCGCTCTGGGCCGTTGTCTCCACTGCATGCCGCGCCATGTCGTAGAACGCAATCATGTTGGACAAGATGCCCACGGTCTTGTAGAACGGACAGAACCTGCATAGGAACAGCAGAACAGGTTAGAATCTAAAGGAAGACGACAGAACAGCTTAGAAGAGTGTTCCTCAGTCCATAAGGTGTGTCATGACAGGTGTTTGTCACTAAGCTGAAATAAATTATGGACTCAATAAATGTGTCAGTAAATATGTTAAACATGGTGAGCAGCTTTTTGTGAATATGAAAAAGGTGACAGCTTCCTTAAGCGGCGTACACACACATTACTAGCTTCTTGCTTGCTCGCCTGCTCGCCACTCTTTCATGGAATGTTCGCTGTAAGTTCCCGCGGTTTTAACTGCCAATGTACAGGCGAGAGGTACCGAACCCTGCTTTCCAATTATTACTCGCTTACTCGCCTCGCTCAAACTTAAAATATTTTGAACTCGCCCACAATCCGCCCACTAAGCATCGCTTGTACAGTACTCGCATACTCGCCTCGCTGGAACACATTGACATTCTATTAACTTAATTCGCTAGCGAGTAACTAGTAGCAACGTGTATGTACGGCCCTTTAGGCAGTGTAAGCTCTGGTTAGCCTTTTTCCTAGCCAGACTCATGGTTTGCCACAAACCGTGAGTAATATGTGTATTAGTACCTGTCGTAAGGGGTGTATCCGTTCTGCTGCAGGAAGTCGTCCTTGATGAGCTTGGCCACCTCCAGAGTGATCTTATCCGTTTCAGCAAGAGAAGCCTGGAGATACAGGGATGGAGAGATAGATGGAGAGAGAGAGAGAGAGAGAGAGAGAGAGAGAGAGAGAGAGACAGACAGACAGACAGACAGAGACAGAGACAAAGAGTGAAAACAAGACGAAGAGAAAAGAAAAGAGCAAATGGAAAAAGTTGACATGAAGTGTGTTAAGGGTTGGCCTCGACACAATAGGACAAAGAGACTAAATAATGCTCCTCATCACACACGCACACGCACACACAGCTGAGTAGAACAACAGCAGCAGATCCACCCCCAGCTTTAGATGACAATGAGCAGTCACTGTCCTGCCTAAAAAATACCTAAATATATACACTACTCCACCCTAAAGTTCACAATAACACAAATAAGTTTATTTACAACTAACCATTTTGCAGAGAAACAAAACCCTCTCACACACATACACACACACACACACATTAACATCTTCAGGACAAGTGTATAAGAACAGGAGTGAAGCACACCTCTGTACCTATCCATCTAACCCGGCGGATGCACCCTCTGCATTAGATGACATATTATATTATATTGTATTATATTACATTACATATTATATTGATATCATATATCATGTTGTGTAATACGACCATATAACCCCCTGCATTAGATGACAACAAGCAGTTAGCAATCACTGGCTTAAAGAATCCTCCACCCTTGACTTCACAATGACAGACACAGACCTTGACCTCTTTCTCTCACGCACACACAGACACACTAACGACCATGCCAAAGAACCACTCCCTCCATCGGTCTTTTCCTCACCTTGCCGACCAGCTGTACGATTTCAGCCAGGTCCTCCTCCTCCTGTAGGATCTCCTTGGCTTTGGTCCTGAGGGGCACAAACTCGGGGAAGTGTTTGTCGTAATACTCGTCAAGTGCGCGTGTGTACTTGCTGTAGCTGATGAGCCAGTTGACGGAGGGGAAATGCTTACGCTGGGCCAACTTCTTATCCAGACCCCAGAACACCTGACAAGACACAATCACACGTGAATAACCACACGCACACACAAACACGTTACTCATCACACACACACACACATACAGTACATACACACAGTACATTTTAACACACATGCCAGCTTTTATAGTCCTGTGTAAACAAATAGACTGTGATTACCAATGAATTTGCATTTTATGCCACTAATCAACACCAGGGCTTGACACTGGCACCTGCAACCGGCCAAATGCTGGTGAAACTTGGCTGTGGCTAGTAATACTTTCAGTGTCACTAGCCAATTTGGCTGGCAGCTTATTCCTTGGTATGAAATACGAATCACAGTAGACTATATTCTGTTGTTTGGCCCTTGTGTATAAATTGTTTGTAACTCAGTTTCTACTTGCTTGATTGTTTGTAACTCAGTTTCTATTTGATTGATATACTTTCATATGGAAAGCTATACACTCTTCTTGTTTTAGCACCTCATCTTCTGATGTTAGACGTACACCATCATGATAAAGAAAAAAAACAATATAAAATCTGTGGCTAGTGGAATACCTGAATGGCTAGTGGCTTGGGAAAAATCACTAGCCACAGTGGCTGTTGAGTGAAAAAAAGTTAATGTCAAGCCCTGATCAACACGTGTCCTACATGTATGACACCCAGGGTGGCCGAAGTAAACCACATGGGACTGAATTTAACTAATAATTGATAACAGATGTCCTACCTGCTCAATACTGTATTTACATTACACTCAGCTGACGCTTTTATCCTAGGCGACTTAAGGTTGTTTACAGGGTATCGTTTACAGTCCCTGAAGCAATGTGGGGCTAGGTGCCTTGCTCAAGGGCACTTCAGCCATGGATGGAGAGGAGTGGAAGGGTGGGATTCGAACCTGCAACCCTCTATATCTAACAGACTGTATTAAACTACTAGGTAACCAACAGGTGTCCCACCCGTATTACCCAGGGTGGTCGAGGTTAACCACATAAGAGACTGAATTTAACAGGTTAACTAACTACCGGTAATAACCAACAGGTGTCCTACCAGTACCCTACTGTATTTTACAGGCTAACTAATATATAACCAGGTGTCCTACCTGTACAATACTGCATTTAACTAATACACTGTAAAACATTGCAAGAGAGTTAAACGTATAAAGCTAAGTTGCACTGCTACCTTAAGTTTGTAAGTTAACTCAACTCGACACTTATGGTGCATTCCAGTCCCAAATCATCCTAGTAGGAGATCGCACTTATCCAACCTCGTACTACGAAAAACGTTCTGGAACGCCAGTCGAAGTGGGAGCTCCAACTAGCGAGGTCGGGGTGATTCGCACAACTCCCACCTCAACAAATCGAAGTCGGATAATAATGGCGGCCCCCCATGTAGCCGTTATTTAAAATGTCAATAAATAGTGAAACTCCATTTCTCTTTTGTGCAGCTGTTCCAAACACAGCAATTTTTACTCAGCATAAACTTTGTGTTATTACACGATATTGTGTCAACATAAATGTAACATATGGCAGAGTAATAACTATTGTGGCTTTTTTGGCTCGTATGAAAACACCTTGCTAAAGTCAGCTGAACCGCGGCGGTTGCCATGGATGTAGAACTTCCACTTCAACTGTCAGGAACGGCAGCTGAAATATCCAGGTAGGATAAGTGTGATCTCCTACTAGGATGACTTGGGACTGGAATGCACCATTATATCAAGGCTCTCTCAAGTTGAGTTAACTTACAAACTTAAGGCAGCAGGGCAACTTACTTTTTTTACGTTTAACTGGCTGCAAAGTTCTACAGTGTGGGTAATGGGCTGGTATGTGTCCTACCTGTACGATACCCAGGGTTGCTGAGGTGACGGGATCTGAGAAGTCACCACCAGGGGGCGATACACTGGAAAACATCATCAGAATACATTAGTTAGAACAGCAGGGTTCCCAACCATATCAAACTTGGGGCCCATTTCAGAAGTTCACAAATGTTCAGGCCCACCTCTGACCCAATAACTGATACAACTCAAATAAATAGTCAATAGCTGCACACACACAAATATTATTTAGATTTTTAGAAAATGATTTCAAGAAGGCCAACTTGGAATACTTTCAAGGCCCACAGTTTGAGAATGAGACATTATGGACTTCAGATGACTAGGAAAGTACTTATTGGAAAAATATACTGTTAGCTGTTCATTGACATGCATCCTCACTTTTTATTAATACAGTCAGCGCTTGTTTTTCTTCATTTGATTTTGTCTTAAAAAGGTACACTGTGCAGGAATTGGTCAAAAAGGTACTGCAACTATGCTGCTCATTGAAACTGGGCTGCCTATTGCCAAATTTGATCTTTACATGAAAGTTTACTAAGTGATAAACAAAATATTTTCTAGTAAGATTCAAATACAGTAATTTTTGCAGCTAAAAATGGCCATTTTTGGAAATTAAAATGGCGGACCTTGGAGAAGATCCCCCTTTTCATGTATGAAAAGTGAAATGTTTCCTTAATGAATACTTAGAATTTGATGGTGGTGGTCAGTATTCATGAAAAAGGTAACATTAGTGAATGGGCAGCATGAATTCTGGAAATAAATGACTAAAAATCTCGCACAGTGTCCCTTTAAGGGATCACTCACTTTGAAGGTCACTTGAGACCGAGTGAAAGGGTTAGCAGATCAAATCTTGGCTTAAAATATTGGGCGGAACTGAACATTATGATAGAAATGTAGATTAGCCTCCAAGTCGGGAAATGACATTCCAAAGCCGCCATATGTGGTCATAGATAGTATCAATAGATTAGGAGTGCGCAGGTGCTTCAGTGGACAGTGTGTGATGGAGACAGAGCAGGGAAGGCCCTCTAGTGTTGGTCTGCAGCACTACGTTATTAGATCAGATGTGCAGCATCACACAGACAAGTGTCTAAAGGGCTCTGGTATACTTCACGTGCACACTTTGGCGCATTTGGCGCGAGAACCATTCAAATGTGGCAGACCATTCATAGTCAAAAGCGCCATTAACAGGCTTTCGCTTGCATTTTCGGAAGTGTGCCCTCTGCTGTTCATGAGAGAAACGGCAGTATCTTTCGCAACTCGCAGCGTGAGTTCTACAGATGTATAAAAATAGAAAGCCAAACACGGCTGCTGTAGGGCTACTGAACGTCTGACTTATGACTTACCACATTGAAACATAGATTTGTGTTGTAGCCTACATTGCCAGATCATTCCAAGACCATGTGAGAGCATTGTTCTGGCTGCAGAATTTATAAATAGATCGCCAAACACAACGTGCTTCTGAACAAAGTAAACAATTGTTTCACTGAACAACATTTCAATCAATCAATCAATCAAGAGTTTATTGTCATTGTCAAAAAAGGCAACGAAATTTAAGGGAGAAGATAAAATAACTCTCAGTGACATTTATTAAAATGATGCAGGGTCCATTCTGTAGTAGCCTGCAGTAGCTGTAGCCTCTCTTCGCAACTCCTGCTTTGTCTGCCTACCTGCATGGTCACTGGTGGCGTACGCCAAGTTACAAAAAATGTGGGGTGCACGACCTTGCGCCGCGCCAGCTTGCGGAGGTGCGTGCGACGTCATTTTGAGCGCGCTCTATCGTCGCGAGTGAGGTATGAATGAGGTTAGCGCCAGTAACGCTAAGTATGAATCCGCCTTTAGGTACCAGTGCCAATGAGGCTGGAGGTGGAGTGCAAGGTCTTGTTGTAGGAGTGTAGGGGTGCGTGTTTGTGCGCCATTAACCTAACCACCTTGGTGATATGGTTGGCACAAGGAGAGGAGGAGATCGGGGGCCGAGCTACGCGATGATAACCAGGCCATTTGTTGAAATTTCACTTGGTCGAAAATGCGCAGCTTTTCTCCAAACAGTTAAGTAGCCCATCTTAACTTGTTTCATTACACGCGTAAAATAACATAATGAACTATGACCCAAAAATATTTTAAATACGGCAATCATGTGCAGCCACTTCTTCAAGTCTCTTACTTAAATCCTGGAAGTGTGCTTTGTGCTGGGTACAAAAACAAACAGGCTAAAAGACAGTTTTTATCCAAAAGCAATCTACACACTAAATTTTGCACAGCTGACTTTTTAAAATCTTAATTATTTTTATACAGTATATATATAGGTTCTTTGTTGATTTTTAAGCACCGTGAGCATCTGCACTTTACCAATTTCGTTGTACCTGTACAATGACAATAAAGTTTCATTCATTTCATTTATGCACACTGCGCAGTTTAATTGTAATTCTATCCGCCCAATCGGCTTGCGCTGATGAATATTAACCTTGTGCATAATTTTAGTCTTAATTATTATTATTATTAACTAACATTACAAGACGACAGTCTCCACCAACAAGACAACTATTGGCAGTGTGTGTACTAAGTATGAAGCGACGGGGCATTACCACCCAGCTGCGATCGCAGATGATTGTGAATTAATATGCGTGCATTAATTTCATTGAAGGTTCGTCAGGGGCGGAAGAATTTTGAAATCGTGTTGTGCGCCTTCACACGGCGGAATGATCCTGACTCGTTGGACCAATCTGTTTCGAGATTTCAGCCAGAGAGTAGTAGTTTGAGATGTAGAGTAAATTGCCATGGCAACATACCTCACGTCAAACATATCCACCTTTCGTAGTATGAGTTAATCGCGAAGCTGGTTACTCTAGAACCCAATAAGCCAGAAAAACAGCTCCGTAGTACAGGCCCAGCTGTCTACCATGTTGTACAACACAGCTCTGGACAGTGGCGGAACAATTGCACACAGGGCCCCAGGGCAAGAGACTAACCCCCCCACACACACCCCCACACCCACACAAACACACAGGTTATAATAGGGCCCCCACTATCAATACAGGAGGGCCCTAAGAAAGTCTAATTCTACGTCTACGTCTAAGTCTAAGTCTAAGTCCAGCTCTGATATATCTACCATGTTTTACAGCACACCATTGGGATATCTACCATGTTTTACACAGCATAGTCAGTACTAAAGATGCACCGGATCCTGATTTTTAGGATCCTGCCGGATACCGGACCCACTGCTTAAGATCCTGCCCGATCCGGAACCGGATAACGGATCCTACGAAAGGGTAAGACACATAGCCTATTCGCACATGTGGGCCCTTTTTATTACGTTGGCTCAAACTATTTTTTAGACTCATTGGCGTACTGCCAGACTGCCTGCAACGGCCGCTTCTAAAGGGCTTTCACTCCATGCAGCGATTGGGGTTGTGAAAGACTCACTGAAAAGCCTAGGCAACGTAAAAACTAGACATGCACCAGATCCTGATTTTTAGGATCCTACCGGATACCGGATCCACTGCTTAAGATCCTGCCAGACCCCGATCCTGTGAAAAACCCTATTATCCTGCCGGATCCGGAACCGGATCTTGGATCTTGGTGCATCTCTAGTGAGTACCTACAACGCCAACACTGCTCTCTAGTGTTCAAAAATGAAACTTACGCCCCCACGATGCTGACGCTCCCCTCCCTCTCTGGGTTGCCAAGACACTTCACTCGGCCCGCACGTTCGTAGAACGACGCCAGACGCGCTCCCAGGTAAGCGGGGTAACCACTGTCTGTAAAGACAAACACACACACATTTATAAGAATACAGGGTAACCACCATGTGTATGAGTGTGTCAAGGTGTGTGTCGTGATATTGTAAGGATCAGCAGTTTGCATTAGAGGTGTGTGTAATGTGATGCTACCAGACAATGTAGTAGGTGTATGTGGTGTAACAGAATGAGGATCTTATAAGTGATATGTGTGTGTAGGGTTACCAACCGTCCCTTGAAATACGAAATCGTCCGGTATTTAGAAATAAAAGTACAGTTTCGTATTAAGCTGAAACGGGACACAATCTATGTTTCTAATAATTTAAGAAATCTCTGTATCGCGGTCTGTTCCAGGCATAACTGCCGCAGCACTGCAACAAATGATCTCAAATTTGGAAGGTGACTTATGTGGTATGGCGGGTTGCAGAACAACGCTTCACACCGTTTGGACATGAAATACTTTAGATATTAGTTAAACTAATTATCTCTCACAGCATTTTGCCTTTTGTCACCATGGAATCAGTAGCCTTCCCAACATTCCATATTTAATTGCCCACCAGTGGCAGCGCAACAAGCCAAACACTAAAGACACTGACCGGCAGCTACACACACCTTGCCTACTACACACACTAAAGTTTCATGCCGGGTAGATCCTGAAATACCAAAGATATTAGTTTAACAAATTGCCATTGCCTTTTGCCGCTCTGGTAGATAGCTACACCTGCTACAAACCTAACATTCCTTAATCAAGGCGGCTGAGCACCACTAACTACACACAAATGCCTGCTATACAATAAACTCCACCAAACTTGCTCTCTCCCTCGCTCCATCGCTGACAGTTTAAAATAACTATTCATGTTCACATTCGCTAGGTCTCCAAAATATCCCAGTTCTTTTTTTTTCTAGTAGAGTAAGCTACAAAACACAACACGAGCAAATGGGCACAATGGGCTCTACACTAGTATGGATAAAATGCAGGAAAATGCATCAAGAAATACTCCCGCGACAATGAAGTGTTCCGTATTTTTTTCCACAGTTGGCAACCCTATGTGTTTTCTTACCAGCGGGCATCTCAGCCAGTCATCCTGAGATCTCCCTGAAAACTATTAAAGGCGTGTGTGTATGTGTTTGTGTGTTAGAGGCGTGCGATTGTGTGCGTGTTCGTACCAGCGGGCATCTCGGCGAGTCGTCCTGAGATTTCTCTGAGAGCTTCGGCCCATCGAGAGGTGGAGTCAGCCATCATACTCACGTTGTAGCCCATATCCCTAAAGTACTCAGACAGGGTGATACCTAGACACATACACACACACACACACACACACACACACACACACACACACACACACACACACACACACACACACACACACACACACAGTTAGTCGTTCATGATGTTCACATTTTAGCTCATATCCCTAAAGTAAGGTGATACCTAGAGACAGACAGACACACACGCACACACAGTGTTGGATGGTAAATGGACTGCATTTTAGGGACGCAAACGATTAATCAATTAATCGACTTTAATCGATCAATGCGTTAATCGATTACAAATTATTAATCGCAATTAATCGACAATTCAACTGACAAGAGACCCAGGTGAAATGGGCATGTGAAGAGGGGTGTGAATAGTGGGAATATTTAAATCACCTTTGGATTAAGTCATTGAAATAGAATTGATTTAAATGTGGTATTTTATCTCAATGTTTAATTAAAATTTTAGATTTAGTATTTTTCTTTGAGAAACATTGAGATTTTGGGGGGGAAACGCTGCTTATCAATTAATTGTAAGTCGATCGATAAGGCAATCAACTAATGATTAATGAATTAATCGATAATTTGCATCCCTACTGCATTTATATATAGTTTTTACACTACTTCCAGCACTCAAAGTGCTTTACAATGCTCGACATACTCCCATTCACACAATGGTGGCCGTGGCTTCCACGCATGGTACCATGTAACAGTGCAGTGCCCTACCGTTTGAGCCATGGCTGGGGCCGTTATAGTGCGTCATGTTTCCTGTGCAAACGGAGGCCTTGAGCCATGGGCATGTTGGAGATGTACTACACGCTCACTGGCCACTTTATTAGGCACACCTTTCCAACTGCTCATTGAATGCAAATTTCTTATCAGTCAGTCACATGGCAGCAATTTAATGCATTTACACACGTAGTGGTCAAGACGACCTGATGCAATTCAAACTGAGCATCAGAATGGCTAAGAAAGGTGATTCAAGTGACATTGAACATGGCATGGTTGCTTGTGCCAGATGGGCTTGGTTTTAGTATTTCAGAGACTGCTACTCTACTGGGATACTCACGTACAATCATGTTTACATGGTTTACAGAGAATGGCCCGAAAAAAGAAAAAAAGTGAGCAGCACTCTGTGGGCAGCAGTGAGCAGCAGCTCTGTGGGCGAAAACGCCTTGCTGATGCCAAAGGCCAGAGGAGAATGTCCAGATTAGTTCGAGCTGATACACAGGCAATAGTAAAACAAATAACCACTCGTTACAACCTAGGTATGCACAAGAGCATTTGTGAACGCACAGCATATCAAACCGTGAGTGCCACCAAGTGCCAGTACGATTAGCTAAGAACAGGAAAATAAGGCTATAAGTTGCACGGGCTGACTAAAATTGGACAATAGAAGATTGGAAAAAATGTTGCCTGGTCTGATGAGTCTTGATACTAGGGTGGTATGGTCAGAATTTTGCGTCAGGCTGGTGGTTTAATTGCCCGACTCTCGCCCAACCTGTGTAGTTCGGCAGGATTCCAGACCTCCGTGGCTGCTGTAGCTCCACATAGCTCCACCAGGGGACTCTGGAGCTTCACACCCACACAGAGGTCTGGTGACTTAACCAGGCTAGTGGTTTAATTGGGCAAGGATTTTTTTCCTTGACACAATTTGGGCCCCTTAGTACCAACTGAACTTTGTTTGAATGTCACATCCTACCTTAGTATTGCTGCAGGCAGTTAAGGCAGTTCTGAAAGCACAAAGGGGTCCAAGCCAGCACTAGCAAGGTGTACCTAATAAAGTGGTCAGTGAGTGTATAGCAAGTCCTCTAGCATCATGTTATAGTGCACCATGTTAAAGTGTTTTATGTTGTCTGTCTAAATGGAAGCCTCTTGGGCGGCCAAGGCCGAGTAGGGGGTGTGTTATTATATAGTTAACATATAGTGTTATAGCATTATGCTATAGCTAAAGTGCATTATGTTACCTGTGTAAATGGAGGCCTCTCTAGCAGCTACAGGCATGTTGGAGGTGTTGGCCACCAGGGCCGTTCTCTTCATGATGCTCTCCACCTTCCCGTCCACCTCCATGGTCAGCTATTGGACGACACAACCGTCAGTCACTCACATCCACCAATCAAGAGCCTGTGTATGGTGGTGACATCACTACGACGACATCTTAATGGAACGCTGCTGCCTACCTCGGGGAAGTCTCGGAGTACTTCAGACATCTCGTTTCCACGCTCGCCGCAGCCCACGTAGATGATGACGTCACTGTTGGAGAATTTGGAAAGGGACTGCGAGATGACGGTCTTGCCGCAACCGAACGCTCCAGGGATGGCAGTGGTCCCGCCCTGCACACACCTGTGGAGAGGTAACACCAAGAGACCAGGATCAGTAGTCTACATCTCAACCTCAACCATTACAATTCTCAATATTGTATACCTCAACACACCTGTGGACAGATGCAAAAGGCACAACACACTCAAAGGAACCTTCACACACCTGAACAGAGGTGACAAAAAAATAAAATTTTGGGGTGCTGTGGCGCATGCGCACACACGCTTAACACATGGCGATTGACTGTTACACACGCATGCGCGCACACACACACAAACTCACGGGAACAGTGCGTCGAGGACTCTCTGGCCAGTGAGTAGCGGGTGGTTGGCCGGCAGCTTCTCTGTGACGGGTCGCACCTGACGGACGGGCCACACCTGGATCATCGTAAACTTCTCCTTCACGCCCTCAAACTCCAACTCCAACACCACGTCCTGTTAGACACACACACAGATACGAGTAAACTCAAGCTCCACGTCCTAGTGGAGAGAGACAGAGGGAGAAAGAGGGATAGACAGACAGACCTGTACAGACAGACAGACAGACAGACCGACCTGTACATATCAGACATTGATGTCTGATAACTAGCACCTACTCCATACAATAATCGTTCTGCAAAGCTATACACAGACACTTTGCCCAGGGTTGGCATCAAGACAACATGCAAAAATCTCTGCACCTTCCCCTCATGTTACAAAAAAAGCAGATTCCACACACACTGTCTTGGTTTTGGTAGCTCTGCCAAGTGAACCAGTCGTGTCATGCTAATGTCCTGTTGCTGTTCACAGAGACAGGGAGAAATCAACAAGATGATCCACTTCAATGCGATATCCATCAATAAGACATTAAGACACCTGTGATGGAAAAACGATTATATCGCTCTAACGTCGGTTTGGGGCACTAAGTTAATTCGCTTGGAATATTTAGCACGTATGTGACGGGGTGATGTGTGTGTCAAGTGACATTAGAGGGGTGGTTGTGTGTGGTGTGTGGGGGACTTACCGAGACGTCGTAGTTCCCAGGGGGGGCCACGTAGGTGACGGTTCCCCGGTTGCGGGGGGGCAGCATCAGTTTGTGCTTGATGAGAGAGTTCTCAAACACCATGCCGTAGATATCACCCCCTGTAATATGGCTGCCCACCTATAAGCACACAAACAACAGACAAACACATCACTTTAAATTCCATGACTTTCCTTGACCACAAAAAACATAGAATTCCTATGACCTTCCATAAAAGGAAATGCCCAACATATTGATTGGATATTGGGGGAAGACAAAAACAACTTGTATTGTACAGACTGAATATTTTGCCACTGTACTATAATATTGTCAAAACTCACTGCACAAGAAAAAAAAATCATATTCTACCATTTTCCATGTAATTTCCAGGAATGCCTCTATCGAAATTCCATGATTGTCTAAGAATTACATGACCAGTGGGACCCCTGAAACAATAAAGAGCTACAGTATATGACAAAAACACCACCCTATGGCTGCCAACCTTCACAGGACACAGATGAACAGGGTTTATATACTGAAATTATACAAAGACAAAACAACACTCCATAGATATCACTCACATGCTCTCAGTACTAGTGGTGTCAACAATAATCGATTCGGCAATGCAATGCAGGGGCATGGACAATTCAATTCAATGCGACAAGTTCCATAATCGATGCGGCAAATTTTTTAAGTTTCAATTACTTCCGTGGATATTTTAGGAGCAAATTAATGTTAAATTAAATAAAGCACCAAAGCATTGAAAACTGCAAGACTGATACAGAAAACAGTCAATAAAATGTTGCTCAAAAATGTTGCTAAAAATTTGACTACTTGTATTGCCACATCATGACTGATGAAACATTTGCTTTGCTTTCAGTAGAAATGTAATGCATTGCAATGCATTGAAGAATTGAATCGAATCGAAACCTCCCGAATCGAGAGGGCAGTGCCAATGCACACCACTACTCAATACTAGCATACCGGTACTGTTTGTTCCATGGGAAGTGAATTCCCACTTGTCCTTGCTCAGGGCCCCTGATAGTTAATACAAACTTTCTCTATGGGTACATTCCATTATCCAAACTCCTGTCTTCAACCTGTGCTTGTGGCCCTTTGCTTCGCTGACGCCCCGCCTCCTTGGAGAAAACAATAAAGTTTCCCCGCTGTCAGCCTAGCACACAATTTTTGGGGGACTTTCCCCCTATTCAACATCCTGATTGCAAATGAGAAAAATGATTGCGCTTTTGCCAGATATTGAAGTAAACTTCTGTCGTCAATGACGTCCTGCAACACCATCACAAGGCCACAAGCACAAGGGGAGGACGGCAGTTAGGATAATGGAAAGAACCCAGATGTACGTACTCTGAGGTTCTTTGAGGGGTTGAACTCCCACTTGTTGTCCCTGCTCAGGGCCCCGATGTTGACTCCTCGGGGGATGTAGATGCTCTGTGTCATTGTGTTGATGTCCTTAAGGGGACGCTGGATACCGTCAAAGATGGAGCCCATGCAGCCAGGGCCCAGTTCCACGGAGAGGGGCTTACCCGTACGCAACACTGGGTCTCCCACAGACACGCCAGCTACACATATGCTTAAGGAAAACACCTAGACACCCCAGTATGCACTAGTAGATTACACTTCAATGTTATGTTACATTACATTGCATTTGGCAGACGCTTTATAACTAAAGCGACTTACAAACGAGGACATAATCATAGACAACATCAGTAGCAGATACAAAGTGCACAGGAAATATACAGAAGTTGAACAGCAAGTGCGGATGCGAAGAAGGGTTAGTTAGGTGTTTTTATGTAATGGTTTTGCGTGCGCCGCCGCGTCCGCCGCCGCGTCCTCCGCCGCGTAAGGTCTTTCGTGTTAACGCGATAACTTTTGAACGGATGTTTGGATTTGTCCCAGATTTTTGGGGTGTATGCTCTAGGGCAGGTTCCTGAACTGATTCGAGTTTGGAGGTCAACACTTTCAAGATGGCTGAATTCAAGATGGCCGAATTTTTGTTTGGTCCATAACTTCTGACCGGGTGGATGGATTTGTCCCAGATTTGGTGTGTGAATGCTCTAGGGTAGGTTCATGAACTGATTCGAATTTTTATTTCAACACTTTCAAGATGGCTGAATTCAAGATGGCCGAATTATTGTTTGGCCCATAACTACTGACCGGGTGGATGGATTTGTCCCAGATTCTATGTGAATGCTCTAGGGTGGGTTCATGAACTGATTTGAGTTTGGAAGACAACACTTTCAAAATGGCGGAATTTTCATTTGGCCCATAACTTCTGACTGGGAGGATTGATTTGCCCGGTAACACCTTATTTTAATGGTTCACCATTTCAGTGAATCTACCATATTAGGTACAGTGTAATAACCAATGTAACAATATTTAATACCATGTAATACTAGTGTAATACCAGTGTAACAATATGCAATATCAGGTACAGTGCAATAACGAGTGTAACAGTATGCAATACCATGTAATATAGTGTAATACCAGTGTAACAATATGCAATACCATGTAATACCACTTACGCACAAACACATGATGTAAGTTTAAAAAATGGCGGTGTTACACTGGTTATTACACTGTACATAATGTGGTATATCCACTGAACCATTAAAACAGTATTACCATTTGCCCCATTTTTTGCTTCATTTTCACAATAGTCGTTTGGTTTTAAGCCTATGCACGTCATGTCACGTCTGTATGCATCATATACGTTTACAAAATGGTGGACGGGAGTGGTAGAATGATGGGGGACTGGAAGCATCGTGTTTCGGGGATATACCTTAAGCAGTCGAAGGCGACTGCACAGGCAGTCTAGTTTTAAGTAGAGTAGAGTACACACACATACACAATCCCATCATGTCAAGAATCTGCCCAGGGGCTAGGTCAGCTCAATAATAAGAGATGCCAGCTAAGCACATCGTAAACGCTAATACATGGATACACAATACACGAGTATCCTGCAGCAAGCATGCACCCAGTCTAATGATGCCCATGCATTTCCAGCATTTAGAGAAATTAATTCTCAACGCGAGTCTCTTAAGATTTCCCTGAACTTAGAAATTATATTACATTACATTACTCTTAGCTGGAGTGGTGGTGGAACGGTCTCCCAGAGGAAGCAAGACTAACCACATCTCTTTCAGCCTTCAAGAACCAAGTAACGACTCTCCTCTTTCGTGACTATCTACAACACTAATGCCTGAGCTGCCCTAGTCTCAGGCCAGAATCTTGACATATGTGTGTGTATGTGTGTGTACTCTACTTTACTTCAAATTGCACCGCATAAGATGTGGCCAGAGTAGGCAATGCAACTACGCTGCTTATTGAAACTGTGCTGCCTATTGCTAAATTTAGTGTTTTTGTGAATATTTAAATAATAAACCAATATGTACTAGTATGACCAAAGTACAGTAAGTTTTGCAGCTAAAAATGTACAGTATATTTCTGGAAATTAAAAATGGTGGACCATGGAGAAGATCTCCCTTTTCATGTATGAAAAGTGCTATTTTCCCAGTCATACTGAATACTTAGAATTTGATGGTGGTGATAACATTTGTTAAAAGGTAACACTTGTGAAAGGGCAGCATGAATTCTGGAAATGAACTACTAATATATTACAAAGTGCACCTTTAAAAAAAACTAACCCTAACTAACCCTTCTTTGCATCTGCTTGTTGTTCTGTATATTTCCTGTGCACTTCGTATCTGCTAGTAATGTTGGCTATGATTATGTCCTCGATTGTAAGCCGCTTTGGTTATAAAGCGTTTCTCAAATGCAATGTAATATAATGTAATCTTAGCTGACACTTTTATCCAAACCGACTTCATCATTTTACAGGATAACGGTTACAGTCCCCAGAGCAGTGTGGAGTTGAGTGCCTTGCTCAAGGGAACTGCAGCAATGGATGGAGGTGTGGGGAGAAGTAAGGGAGGGGTTTGTACCTCCAACCTCATGATCTTAAGACCACCTCCCTAGCCATTAGGCCACGGCTGCTTTGCCAGAGATGACACCAACTACTGCTAGAGACAAACACCTCTTCATACAGTATATCACGAAAGTGAATACACCCCTCACAGTTTTGCAGATTTTTGAGTATATCTTTTCATAGGAAAGCATGACAGAAATGTAACTTTGACACAATGATTAGTGACCTTTTAACAACATATTTAACCGCTTAAATTTCTTGTTCACTCAGAAAAAAACTAAATACAGCCATTAATGTTTGAACATGTACTCACAAAAGTGAGTACACCCCATATTAAAATCCGGTAGAGAAGGGGCTATGTTGGCTCGAATCGTCTCGAAATGAAACGAAATGAAAAGGGATGACAAGGGAGGTCATCAGTGTGCGTTTCAACCTTTCTTTGCATTGAACTTTTACATTTTGAGTCTGCATCTGGCTTAAATAGATTGGTGTGAGATTTGAATGCAATCCTATGGAGAATATCATGATCTGCTTCAGTAGTCACAGTGCATGTTGACATGCATGTTTCTTTTAGGTGTATTTCAGATTGCCAATGTTGACAGCATTCATGCATCCCCAAACCATGTCAGTCCCACTACCATGCTTGGCTTATGAGAGGATACACCTTTTTTGTAAAACTCACTTGTTTACCACCACACATGCTTGACACCATCTAAAGCAAATTTGTTTATCTTGGTCTCTTCAGATCACACAACATGGTTCCAGTGATCCATATCCTTGGTCTGTTCATCTCTCTTGAGACCAAGATAAACAAATTTGCTTTATATGGTGTCAAGCATGTGTGGTGGTAAACAAGTGAGTTGTACAAAAAAGGTGTATCCTCTCATAAGCCAAGCATGGTAGTGGGACTGACATGGTTTGGGGATGCATGAATGCTGTCAACATTGGCAATCTGAAATACACCTAAAAGAAACATACATGTCAACATGCACTGTGACTACTGAAGCAGATCATGATATTCTCCATAGGATTGCATTCAAATCTCACACCAATCTATTTAAGCCAGATGCAGACTCAAAATGTAAAAGTTCAATGCAAAGAAAGGTTGAAACGCACACTGATGACCTCCCTTGTCATCCCTTTTCATTTTGTTTCATTTCGAGACGATTCGAGCCAACATAGCCCCTTCTCTACCGGATTTTAATCTGGGGTGTACTCACTTTTGTGAGTACATGTTCAAACATTAATGGCTGTATTTTGTTTTTTTCTGAGTAAACAAGAAATTTAAGCGGTTAAATATGTTGTTAAAAGGTCACTAATCATTGTGTCAAAGTTACATTTCTGTAATGCTTTCCTATGAAAAGATATACTCAAACATCTGCAAAACTGTGAGGGGTGTATTCACTTTCGTGATATACTGTATTGTTTGATATTCCGACAGGTGATACTGAAGTGGAGACACAGGTGCTGTATGGAGGCTTCTGAGTGTAGGATAGGCCATCCCCTCGTACATACCGTGTAAGACACACACAAACAAACACAGGAGTGTTCAGTAAAGGATACAGGTTTCCTCGTAGACCTGGATGGTTGCCATGTCTCCCTCCAGTCGGATGATCTCTCCTACCAGCTCACTGTGGCCGACACGCACCAACTCGTACATGGCAGCCCCCGCCATACTGGACGCAGTCACCACTGATTGGAAGGAACAGATACAGCATTAGCCAATCATACGTCAGTACGACACCAGCTCGCACATGGTAGCTGTGGGGGCAGTTCAGCCATGGATGAAAATGCTGGTAAGGGCGGGGTTTGAACATGCAACCCTCCGATATAAAAGCCAGCTCTCTCCTCAGCAGCCAGGAAAGTAATTTGATCACTTGACTCACATAGTCACAAAGTCAGTTACTGTACATGCGCGATTGAGATAAACAACATTAATATATTTTACACATGAGTGCATTGACACATAGTTACTCAAATAGCTATTTAGAATTTTTCACATGACTTAAGTCATGAAGATATTTTCCTGCATGATTCAGATAGTCACACAGCATTGAAATGTACTGACCAGGCACAATTCAATAATAACTTTAATAATAATAATAATCATAATAATAATCATCATCATTATTATTATTATGATTCAATTGTAATAAACAGCAGAGTTCCTGACTTAAAGGTACACTGTGCAGGAAATGGTCAAAAAAGGTACTGCAACTATGCTGCTCATTGAAACTAAAATGCTATTGGCTATTTCTGGAAATTCAAAATGGCGGACCATGGAGAAGATCGTACAAAAAGTGCAATTTTTCCAGTCATAATGAATACTTAGAATTTGATGGTGGTGGTAAGTATTCATGAAAAAGGTAACAATAGTGAATGGGCAGCATTAATTCTGGAAATAAACAACTAAAAATCTCACACAGTGTCCCTTTAATGCTACTGTAAACTGGGTACGGGTCTGGAGACGCTGTGCATGTATCCAAACTGATCCTCTCTATACTGTAACCCTAGCTAGTAGCTAATGCGTATGGGTTTACAGCATATTACTGTATACTGACTATATCTCTATATAGTAACACTAGCTACCGTGTATATTGGTTTAAAGCACATTACTGTATACTGACCGGGTCCAGAGACGCCGTGCACGTATCCAAACTCGCTCTCTTTCTCCTCATCACGGATCTTGGGAAGCTTGGAGAAATCCATGCTGAGGGAGACAATCTAGAGATAGAGAGATAGGGAGATAGAGAGCGAGAGAGCGAGAGAGCGAGAGAGCGAGAGAGCGAGAGAGCGAGAGAGCGAGAGAGCGAGAGAGCGAGAGAGAGAGAGAGCGCGAGAGTGCACATGGGGTGAAACAAAAGACATCACACATGTTTGTTCCAGAAATATATTTTAAAAGCTTTGAAGCAAGGCTGTTGAGAGACATTTTCTTTCAGTGGCTCTTTCAGACAGCTCACCTCCAGAACCCGGGGAACCTTTTTCATTCGAAGGGCCACTAAAAAGTCCTCAAAGGGCTGTACTATGAACACAAACCAGGATTTCCCCCTGCACTTTAGGTCTATATTGGTCTAACTTTACTACAGACCCCACATTCACAAGGTCCCTTGAAAACATAACTTAAATGTATTGCAAAATATAATTTCTAAGATTGCTTCACAAAACATTTCAAATTTCATGTCTGCATAGCGCCCATGGGTTAAAGCATAATTCCTATGTAACTGATGAATGAGTCCTGTTCAGTTCACACAGTTCACATTATGACTTAAGGCCAACGGAGGACATGGCGCAGCGCACTTAACCACTTTAACAATAAGTATTTAACCGATACACATTTTCATGGTTGGTCTCACACATCACTGGTGCTAGAACGTTATTGATCAGATCAGATCCCGCAGTGAACTCTGGACATTCAGGTCAAAAAGTAGGGTTATGCCAGGGACACATGCAGGGGAAATGAGTGAAGTGAAGGGAGTCGAAATTCCAATGTTTCATTAGGACAGCTCAACAGTCAATATGTCTTAGCAGTAGGGATGGTACAAACCGCACCGAAAACCGAAACCGTACAATTCACACACCATACCGAACCGTAAAATGCAGTCCGTGGCAAACCGCAATTCATGTACTACCCAGAAAAAAATATGTACAACAGAGATTCTAGGAGTATCTTATCCAGTCTCTCTGATTAACACATTATCATATAAGACCAATTAGAGGATGACACAATTAAAATCACACCAGTGCTCAGACAGCGCACATCAGCTGACGACAGCTGATTCAACTTGCGCATCATCACTTTATAATTGCAGTTATATAAATATGGTTTAATATTCCCAGTGCACTATTTATCATGAACTAAAAAAAAAAGAACCGTCGAGATCCGAAAACCGTGACCTTGACACCGTGATATGAACCGAACCGTGAATTTTGTGAACCATTCCACCCCTACTTAGCAGCATTTTGGGTTTTTTTTGCCTTTATTTCTGACAGGACAGAGGAGGAGAGACAGGAAATGAGTGTGGACAAGGATCGGCAAATGACCCGGGCCGGAATCGAACCCGGGTCGTTGGCATAGTAAGTGCCGTACCTTTAGGGCAAATCAAATTGATTGAATCACTCATGTTGTTGGTTTGATTGGCCGCCGCAGGCAAAATTCGCTCCTCATTTACGTTTTCTTAAACTTTGCTAAATATGTTGCCTTTGCCTGACTTCGCTTCCCTCATGGGAATGTATGGCTAAGTTTGCTTCACTTTTCGCACCAGTGACTCTCTATTCTTCATGAAATATCTTCCAATTGGACTCCGGACGGAGGTAGAAGCTGGATTTTATAGAGAGTGACTTGTGTATTAATCTACCTCAGTGAGAAGGTAGAGTGAAAAATACGCTCCCCTCCCGTGTTCTCTTCTGTACGTTAAAATTTCCTTTCTCCTGTCATACAAAGCAGCTGTGCAAATACAATCCCTCATATGCATTACCTCCCATTGTGTTGTGCTCTCACACCCGTGTTTGACACACACTCCCTCCTGTACACATGCTGTACATATCCGTGTGTGTGTGTGTGTGTGTGTGTGTGTTGACTGGGCATAACATGCATCGCTGGTAACCAACTCCTCTGATTGGCTGATTCATTTCCTCCCCGCTGCCAAGACTGAGATAGGCCATCTCCTTCTCGAGCAGTAACCATGGTGATACTCTTTATTTTGCCAAAGAATATGATGCGCAGCACGATACCACACAGGCGCACATACACACTGTGTGGTGCTTGGCAGGTGGCGCTGGGTAAGGGAAACCCTCTATTAAACACACAGAGGATGATGGACATGTCTCACCAGCCTGGCTGTCATGACAACTGCAAAGTCACATTGCCTACAATTGCTACTATTATTGGGCTACTGCACTACTGTACTAAGCTTACTACGCACACGCTAGTAGATAAACATACAACAGGCATACACGCATGCGCACAGCCCCACACACACAGCCCATCTGGTCTGTTCTAATCCTCTGTGTAGTGCCTGCAGGTGATCAGTCAGTAGTGTAGAGAGACAGCTCTGCTCTGATGAGATGAGGAAAACCTTCCTCCACACACACACACACACACACACACACACACAAAAGAAAACCTCCCTCATCACTGCTCATGAGTCACACACTACACCAACATACATAACTAGCAGCATCCATCAACCCCTGAGTACACACACACACACACACACACACACACACACACACACACACACACACACACACACACACACACACACACACACACACACACACACACACACACACACACACACACACACAGCTATCGCCAGACTCAACCTTCCTCCTCCTCCTCCTCCTCCTCCTCCTCCTCCTCCGTGCCCTGTCTGTCCTTCGCTGCCTAAAGCTCCATTAAGCTTCTTCCTCTTAGAGCCATTAGGAAGTGCTGAGGTGAGGATCCCCCATAGCGCCCCCTAGCTGCCTGGCCAACAACTACATCGGCACACAACACTAACAAGTAGCCAACCCTGAAACCACAGGGACCATCCGCCACACACCACACAAATCGATACGAAAAGAAACATTAAGCTTACATTAACAAATTGTTATTTACTTCGCTAATCAGTTTCATTTCAGAGGCATTTGCCATTTAAATTATCTACTACAGTGCCACTGCCTTCCAACCCGTTTGGCCTTGATGTCCGGTTTAATATTACGCAGTTTCACATTAAATATGTATGTTTTGTAAAGCAATCTTAGAAATTAAATTTGCAATACAATTAAGTTATATTTTCAGGGGACCTAGTGAAGGTAGGTCTGTTGTAAATAGAGATGCACAGGATCCAAGATCCGGTTCCGGATCCGGCAGGATAATAGGGTTTTTAACAGGATCCGGATCCGGCAGGATCTTAGGCAGTGGATCCGGTATCCGGCAGTTACCTAAAAATCAGGATCTGCTGCATCTCTAGCCTAGGTTTTTCAGTCAGTCTTTCACAACCCCAATTGCTGCATGGAGTGAAAGCCCCTTGGAAGCGGCCAGTGCAGGTAGTGTGGCAGTAAGCCAAGGAGTCTAAAAAATAGTTTGAGCCAACGTAATAAAAAGGGCCCACGTGTGCGAGTAGGCTATGTGTTTCAACTAGAGATGCACCGGATCCTGATTTTTAGGATCCTGCCGGATACCGGATCCACTGCTTAAGATCCTGCCGGATCCGGAACCGGATACCGGATCCTATGAAAGGGTTGAAACATATAGCCTACTCGCACACGTGGGTCCTTTTTATTACGTTGGCTCAAACTATTTTTTAGACTTAGTGGCTTACTGCCACACTGCCTGCACTGGCCGCTTCCAAAGTTCTTTCACTCCATGCAGCAATTGGGGTTGTGAAAGACTGACTGAAAAGCCTAGGATACGTAAAAAGCTGCCCCAACTGAGATGCCCCAGATCCTGATTTTTAGGTAACTGCCGGATACCGGATCCACTGCTTAAGATCCTGCCGGATCCGGATAGTCAGAAAAACCCTATTATCCTGCCAGATCCGGAACCGAATCTTGGATCCTGTACATAGTTTCAACCCTTTCGTAGGATCCGGTATCCGGTTCCGGATCCGGCAGGATCTTAAGCAGTGGATCCGGTATCCAGCATGATCCTAAAAATCAGGATCCGGTGCATCTCTAGTTGTAAAGGTTGCCACCTTCAATATAGGACTAAAGAGCAGGGGGGAAATCCTGGTTTGTGTTCAAAGTAAGGTCCTTGGAGGACACTATAAAATTTGAAGTGGCCTTTCGAATGAAAAAGGTTCCTCACCCCTGATAAGTGCTGACTGATTAATGACTGGTTTAGACAGCTGGGCTGATCATGTCTCCTCCCTGCTCTGGTAAACTCCACAGCACAAGGCTGTCATGCTGCAGTGAGCCATAGTTCTAATCTTGAGACACATCTGACACTAAGAGTACAGATGAGATGTGCTGGTCGTCTGGTGCGACACACACACACACACACACACACACACACACACACACACACACACACACACACACACACACACACACACACACACACACACACACACACACACACAAATGATCAGGAGTCACATGGTCACAGCAAATCACATGACTGGGACCATAAAAATCACAGCCTGTTTGAGGAAGTGAAAATATAACCCATGTTGAATGGAAAACACACACATTTGCCATAGGATCATAAGAGGAAGTAATGAGGTGAGGACTGGCTGGGGGTGGGGTTGGGCGGGATCTACTGTCCAGTAAGGCCAGAGCCCACCCAAAGTTGTGTGTATAACACTATATGATATAATAATGGCAGTGGTTTTCATATAGGCAATGTATACTTCCAATAATAATAAAAACCTTTCTAAATCAGATCAGCGTGTCTCTAACCAGTGGACACCCCAAAATTGCAGCAGCAGCCCCAGATGCCTTCCACTACTCCAACAGAGGAGAAGCACATCTGAAGTCTACAGAGGCAAACATCTCAAGTCTGACTTCCAGGTTTTGGGCCCCACAGTTGAGTAATTCAGTCACATGACACTAGTCACCAGACACCCACCATTGTTTCATCTGGCTACCCCTCACCAAAACACACACACACACACACACACACACACACACACACACACACACACACACACACACACACACACACACACACACACACACACACACACTATTGAGTGGATGTTACTGCCACCACCACTGCATAACAATGTAAAATATTAATATGTAAAAGTTTGTACCCACCACTTTACAAACCAAACCTACACCGGTGCCGTAAGCATGGAAGCGTCTAGCGATAGGCTGATGGATCATGGATCCACGCAGTGCCCACCTACGCTAAACGCTACAGACGCAGCAGAAAACGCAGTCAAATTCAATAAATGATCCAGCTAGACTTCAAAATGCTCTGCATTCTACATCGTGCTGTGAAGGTAAGGGGGTCGGAGCAGGTGCGCCGTGTAGAGATGGCATCACCGTGCTAATTACAAACACTGCGGAGTAAAGACACCAGACGTCACGACATAGCTGTCACGTGCCCTGTATTCCACAAAATGTATCTTACAATTCGACAATGGCCTAATGGTCCAGTCTGAATTAACTAAAATCGAACAGCTGTGTAAAACAGTGGTTACCACAACGCCGGTGTAATTGTGCATTTTAAACACGGACTTCTAAAAAAAACCCCAATGCATTTTAGAGTCACGATTCTGTGAGGAGTCAGCTGCAGCAAAGCGCCTGCTGAGGTCACATGATCCGATCTCAGCCGAAACATCCGTTTACTACGCTCGTTTACCTTCCAAGGCCTACCTGTCCAATTCACTCTGATATATTATTGCCATTAATGAATCCCCATATAGCTCAGATGGTAGGTCCGCTGTTGATTTGTGTTTAGTGAACTGCGTACGTGTAATTCCGATGGATTTTAGAGAGACATGGAACATCTCTAGAGAAAATCCCTGGATTCATAGTCACGCTAGGTGGCCAAGTGTAGCATAATAAATAATATGCGACATCATGACCAGTTATTTAGAGACGCAGAAGAGACATCACAAAATTGCATGTCCAAGGTTAAGCAAATTCGACGACCTGTCCACTCCACGGAACGAATACCTCATCCATTTCAGCGAATAGGTTACATTCAACACTGGCTAACATCAAACATTGTCAGTTTTATGTAATGTCGACATGTCAGCACGTCGTGCGTTAGCGTACATTATCCTTTTCGGCTAGCTAGCCACCAAGCAATGTAGCTTCATAATTCATTCCTATTTGTACGGTTAATAAAATCGGTTGTTTTCATCACACCGTGGCGGTCTTTAGGTTAGCTAGTGAGCTAACTACCGAGGTCATTTAGAAGCGTCAGCAATGAATGAAACACGAAGATCTGGACATCTATGCGCAGGAGAAAACGCTTGTTGGCTAGATCATCCTCTACACAACTCCAATTGAATACCAAGACGAACACTCAGGCAGTACATACACACAGTGTTTCTTCAAATAAACTAAAAAGACAATACCTTCGGATATGAGAAAGATCAAGTGTACGGTTCCTCTCCCTCAGAAAATATGAGAGCAGCTTGCGACGATGAGAAAAGTCAGGTGACTAGTCTAGCTGCCGTGCTGCGCACACATGATGCGCAAACTAAGCTGGTAGCAGGAAGAGGACGACGATGGAATGGAGTCATTTGGATCCAGTTGTCAGAATCAGCCTTACTGGCTTTGTTCAAGTTCAAGTCCAAGTCAAGTTTATTGTCAATTTCTTTACATGCACTGGTCATACAAAGAATTTGAAATTGCGTTTCTTGCTCTCCCATGCAGACATAGACTAATCTAGGTAAGGACATAGACAGTATAGACACAGACAGTACTCATACATGGACATAGACAGTATGGACGTAGACATTGCTCATACAGACATTTAAAGTGCAAGACTGGACAACAGAAGACTTGTAGAGAACATACATTAAGAGGAGGTATTTTGTTGTGCTTTTTCTAAAAGTCCTTTATAGCGTTCTGACATAGTAATAGTAGCATTTGAAGAAATAAATAATTAAAAAAGGTTTTTTATTAAATACACCAGCAGCAGTATGTGTGTGTGTGTGTGTGTTTGTGTGTGTGTGTGTGTGTGTGTGTGTGTGTGTGTGTGTGTGTGTGTGTGTGTGTGTGTGTGTGTGTGTGTGTGTGTGTGTGTTTAGTGCAGGTAGAAAGTGCGGTGTGCGTCTGTGTGTGTGTACCTGTGTATGTGTGTATGTGTGTGTGTGTGTGTGTGTGTCAGTGTGTGTATGTTTGGGTTTAGTGCAGTGTGCTTGTGTGTGTGTGTGTGTGCATGTGTATGTTTTGAGTTAGTGCAGGTTGAAAGTTCAGTCACAGATGTAGTAGTGCAGGTGGAATGTTCAGTCGCAGATATGGTGGTGGGGATGAGGGGGGGGAGCGTTGTCAGTGGCCTGGCTGGCTAGAGGCTGACAGTGAAGGGAGAGTGGGTTGAGTGTTCAGTATCTTGATTGCTTGATGCATCGTGCTGCTTGCAAGCCTGGTGGTACGGGAACGGTTGTTATCGTGCTAATGTATTATTCCTTGTCTAAGTTCATCCAGCAGTCTGCTGCTAGAGTGCAAAGAGCTCATCATATCACATTCTTCTTTCTTCTGAATGAGATTTGCTATAGTAGCCTATTTGTAGGCCTATACAGTCAAGTGTAAAGACATGGAGAACATTATCTAATAATTACCCCCCACCACCAACTTGGCTGGTTCGGGAATCGAACTGGCAACCTCTGGGATACAAGTCTGACGCCCTTACCCATCACTATAATAGAGTTCTTCAGTAACGCGGAAGCATGTAGTAGATTGTAGTCTTTCATGTTAGCATTTAAGGACTTCCTGGTTCGTATCGGCTTCCGGCCTCCATTGGGAATGAATAGGGGTAAATTTCAAATAAGCTCCGAGTGCAAGCACGCGCTTAGCGAACCCCCGCAAACTGTCGAGGGTGTTAAAAATAGGCTGTAGGTATGACATGGTTGATCATTTTGTGTCAAACTTCGACATAAATACGATGTTGCGTCCATATGCTAAACCCGGAAGCTTTTGCCGACTACAGAAGCGGCGCCTGTATCTAACGGCATGTACGTGCGGAAGGTTGTACCCATGGCAACCAAAGGAAAGTATGTAGTTCGGAAGTTTTAATGATCAGAAAGGGGTTAGCAATATTGAATTATAATCGTCATGATTTAACATGTGAATACACCAACATGATGATACGATCCGTTCCACTAATGAGAAAGGGATGCGGGGACACGCTAATGTTCGTTGTTGCCGTGCAACTTATATTTTTGCCAAACCTGAATCTCTATGGCGTTTTGCAATGTAAAAAATCGCCATCGAACCGGAAGTCCAAACGCCGCATACAAGTTGACGTCAACGCTGAAGAGCTCTATAGAAAAAAAATCATGACGAAACTACAACATAGAGGACAGAGAGTATTAACAAGAGATAACTTTTTCAATAGGCCTACTGCACCTGCAATTCAGCAACATTGTTTCCTTCCTTTGACCAATGAGGGACTTCCCTGGCTGGTGGGGCCCCCTAGGCTGCATCCATAGCTCCAACAGTAACTCGGGCCATTCGTGAAGTCTTTACGAGAAAAACAGGAAAAAATCAACTTTAAGCCTCGTGGTGCCTTTACGAATAGCCTCGTTTCTCGTGGTTGGGCGACGAAAGGGGGAACTGACAATTGGGGTAGTTTGGTTCTGGGGGGAAGAATAATGCGGACGGACGTCAACAATCAAGCGCGAGTGAAGGCTAAGTGGAAACGATGGTAATCAAACATTTCAAACAAGTGATTTACGGTTAAGTTTAGGGTTAGGGTTAAGGTTAGGGTTAAGGTTAGGGTTAGGGATAGGGATAATGTTGGAGGAAGGGAGACATGGCATGAAGCTGACACAACGACAGCGCTCCCCTCCCGGAATGCACGCTTCTCTCTCTCACTCGCTCTCTCTCTCACCCTCTCTCTCACCCACTCTCGACGACAGCGCCCGTTGCCCAACTACGATAAATGAGCGGCACCACGAAGCATGTAGTTGATTTTCCCCGAGAATGGGCTCTCCATATTGAAGGCATCTGAATATTGCCCCCAATCTCACATATAATTTCAATGTCCATGTATTATTAGGGGCCAAGCAGCGTATATAGCATCTCTGGACTGAGCCTCACAAAACTTTTGCCTTCAATTTTTTATATCTTTTATCGTTTGGCCGTGACAGCCAATCAAAAACGGCCTAAAAGTCGCCAAACAGGAAGTGAAGTCATATCTTGGCAACCCATGGTCACAATCTTCTGCAAATGGGGCACCTAAGTCACGCCCTCTACTTCCTGGTTCATGGGGCAGAGGCAGTCAAAAAATAATTACTGGGCTTGAAAATGAGTGGTTTTTTTACACCAATCCAAACCGTGGACCTCCACCTATACACCACAAATCCACAAATCACTAATTTCCAAGCCCAGTAATCATTTTTTCACTCCCTCTGCCCCATGAACCAGGAAGTAGAGGGTGTGACTTAGGTGCCCCATTGTCACAGACATTCTTGTCCATGCCATGACCCACCAAAACAAATTGCAGGTCGCTAGCTCAAACTCTCTAGCGCCACCAGCTGGTCAAATTTCTAGCTACGTTGCTGCCCGCAACTTTTCAACCGTAAGCTCCATTTTAAATCTGGCGGTACCGTTGAAATCCTTGGGCCAAGGTGAATCCAACGCATTCTATGACATCATCGTCAGCCAATCAAAAGCAGCCTAAACGTTGCCAATCAGGAAGTGAAGTCATATCTTGGGAACCCATTGTCACAATCTTCTGCAAATTGTCACAGTCTTTCTTGTTAGACCCATGACCCACCAAAAAAAAATTCAGGTCGCTAGCTCAAACTCTCTAGCGCCACCAGCTGGTCAAAGTTTTAGCTACATTTCTGCCTGTAACTTTTGAACCGCATGCTCAATTTTTATTCTGGTAGTGCTGTTAAAATCCTTGGGCCAAGACGAATCCAACGCACCCTCTGACATCATATCCGCCACGATAGAATGCCCGCCATTTTGGATTTGGTGAAAATCAATAAAAGGCTCCTCATCCTTCAAAGTTAGTCTGATTTTCACAAAACTTGATACACATGATATCTGAAACACTATGAAGAGATCTCTAAAAGGGGTTTATTACATCTTTTACCGTTTGGCCGTAACAGCCAATCAAAATCCTCCACACAGACGCCAAACAGGAAGTTAGCTCATATCTCAGCAACCCATAGTCAGAATCTTTTGGGAATCGTCACACACATTCTTGGCTATCCCATGACTCCCCAAAAGCACTTTCAGTTCTCCAGCTCACTCGCTAGCGCCACCGGCAGGTCACAAATCAAATTTCGAGGTATATTTCTGTTTGTAAAAATAACTATGCATGTCTCTGACAGTCTGCCTGCTCAGCTCTTTCGGTTGCCATGGCGACTCTGGCGGACTTACTGCTTGGCCCCGCATTGCTGCTTGCAGCTATATTTTAATCAGTGTTTGAATGATTTGAAGCCCGTGAGGGGCCAAATAAACTTTGTCTTTGTTCTCTAGCCTCAGGTTTGAAACTGCCCTCCCCCAACTATTGACTTGACTTTGCCCTTGCTATTGGATCATTCAACATGACCTCACGTCCTGTAAATTCTCTGTAAATTCAGATGTTGGCCTTTGTTTGGCTCTCTTCTCTTCTTCTTGCTAGTACCTGTACCTGTTAACACTTCCTCAGAGAGAGGGGGGTGGAGAGGCCTGTGGTCAGGCCTTTGGGCCTAATGGCCTCCCCTCTCCCTCTCTCAAGCCAATAAATCTTGCATTTCTGAATTTCAACTATTGCACTGGAACTGGTCTTAAATATTAATTAGTAGTTAAACTTACACACTATCAATATCTAGCTTGTGTGGCCCTGCTCACTAGAAGATGAATCGTGAGCTCACAGCAAGATTGAGCTAGTATGAATAAAGTATTTTGCACTCCATTATGCCTTCTACAGGGGTTAGACAATGAAACTTAAACATATTAATAACAACTTAACTGGCCGTGTGCATTGACTCTGTGGCACTCCCCACAGACAATTCTGGTGGAAACAGGAGAATTGAGGTGCACATTTAATTCTGGCATGATTTGGGCTGCTATGGTTTTATGGTTTTTGTATACATAGGTTTTTCATTTACAAACATTTGTGTTGTGAGGAGGGGCAAGAAAGATGCTAAGCAGCCTGTGAGCTCATTTTTGACCAACAGCGGTTTCCAACAATCAGAGGTTGAACAGTGTGCAGCCAGGGTCGCGCACCCAGGGATTGTCACAAACGGTAAACCCATGTATACAGTCCGGGTTATCACCCGAATATCCCTTCTGCGTCCACAGTTAATCCTGTTTAATGTGGTTCGTCTTTCTTGGTGTTATGCTGACATTACCCTGTATACTGTGGCTTTTGATACATCACAAAGACTGCTGTCTTGGTCACAGATAAGTCAGCAAAATGTGCACCGACAATTTTTCCACTTTCAAACTCTGATATGTCGCCCATAATGTTGTGTGCATTGCAATATTTTGAGCAAAACTGTGCTCTTACCCTGCTTATTGAACCTTCACACGGAGGCGGGATGTCAGCGAAGCACAAGGCCACAAGCACAGGTCGAGGACTGGAGTTAGGATAATGGAATGCAACCCCCCGTTCCCTTTATTCACACCAAAGACGCTATAGAGAAGACAGCCTACTGACGTCACAAGAGCATAGTACGGCCAGAGACGGTTTAAATGCAGAATAAGAGAATCTTTGGTACGGCATGGTCGAGAGCAGAGTCAATTTTTTCTTCTGCGTTCACTACTGGTCAGTCCATGGTAAAGTGCAATGCCACTACCACCAGGGCTGGAGTGTGGAACAGGTCATAGGACACAGTGATTTTTTTGACAGCTATCATTAATTATCCCCCACAATTAACGCTGACTGACAGCTGTACTTTATTTGGCCACAAACTGAAGACGACAGTACATCTTCTCTCGATCGGGGGCCAGAACTCACAGCAGCCGCTCGCACCCACAATACAATTCAAACTCCGGACATTCACAATGATTCCGCAGAGTTTCCGGTGTCACATTTTTTATCCATCATGGCGTCGAACCCACTGCCCATGTGCACCCTCTCCTCAGGCTATGCCTCTGTACTACACCGTGGCCAATGCATTTTCCTACCAGTAATAGTTCTTTTCCAATATACGTTCTTTGGTTCACACTCTTCTGGCTCCGGGGCCGCACCTGAGCAGATATACTGTATGTCTAACAAAGTTTTTCTCAACAGGGGCTCCAAAGCCCGCCAGGGGCCATTGGCGTTGCCAGGCCGTGCCCTCCTAGTGACACAATACCTTCAGTGTTACTTCTAGGCAGGCCAAGAGCAAATATCGTCTCTGAGCTCCCGGAAAATCGGGAACTCCTCCCACTTTGTCGGGAAGCAAACAACCATTAGCAAACCAAGGGAGGTGGGTCAACCATGAAGTTTGGGAAATGTTAATTGTTATGCTCTTGGTCAGGCCAAGTTTAAAAGAAATGTGAAAGTTGATGATAATCAGGCTAGCATTGGGGAGCACTAGACTTGACTTGAAAGCTTTAATATCCTTAAAAAAAGGCAATTTGTGTTACAGCACAGCAGAATGACATACAAACATAGGCCTACAATAAAAGACACATACAGTACAACACAATAAATAGCTAGACATATAAGTTACTAAATACATATATAAATACAGACCACAGCACAAATGCATTCGATACACAAGGGGATTGCTACAAAGTAAAAAGAAGAGGTGCGCTGAGAAGGGTACATTTGAGAAGGAGTGGTGCTTAGTTGCCATTGGGGGGCATTAGTCTATTTTGTTTTTTTTAGGGATAGGGTGGTGGGCTTATGATGAGATCAAAGGGGCGTTTGGGAAGCTTATGATGATGAGGTCATTAATTCAAAAATGGTTGAGTACTGGTCTAACATCAAACTTTCACCTACTCGCTTGCCTTCCAGATTGTAATGGGCAACTACAAATTCGCCACTATAATGTCTTAGATAAATTACTGTCAAATTACTGTAAAATACTAGATTATAAAGTTGTTTATCCTGATTTTGTATTTGTTGCTACTAGCCCAGGGTTCCCACTGTTGCTTGAATTCCTTGAAAATGCTTGAATTTCAAAAAGTGTTTTCAAGGTTGTGAAAATGCTTGAATTTTTGGTGAAGTGCTTGAAAATGTTTGAAATTTGTGTCAAGTCAAACTCTGTAAGCCAAATAATGGAAAAAATCTGAGGGAGTGAGATGTCAGATGGGATTTGCCATTCGACATTCTAAAATTGATGAGAATGCAGGAAATTGCATCTCAAAAACACAACATTTTCTGGGGAAGGACCCCCACACCCCCTTCCCACGACCTATTTAAAGGTGCTGGAAAACTGAAAATTTGGTGCTTCAAGGTGCTTGAAAAGTGCTTGAATTTGTTCATGAAAAAGGTGTGGGAACTCTGTAGGCCTATATAGCCTAACATGCAAAGTAGGGTGACCCTTATGTTGTGCATGTGTTTCAGGAATGACTTTTGAGGGTCCTATGTTAATATTTCGTCTAGGGCCCCAAAATGGCTAGATCTGCCCCTGATGTTCTCTATGTTCCCTATGTTCACACCAGGCTTCTCTGATCAGAGAACACCAAACTGTCACCTACTCACTTTGCTTCAGAAGCAAGATAACATAAGTCTTATACCAAACTGTCACCTATCATTCTTTTCATTTAAAAAAAAAATATATAGTCTACTGTAACCGAGGTGATCCTGCGCAGTTCATGCAAACTATCAGTCAACACCCCAGATTGGCATGGGAGGCACAGCACGATACCAACCACTGAGTTTAAGGTCCAGACCGATATAACTCAGCACTACTGACACTTTATGAGGCTTTGGGAGGGAGGTTTACGAACATTTTACAGCCAAACTCTGCTATTTGGCATCCCTTACACTCCACTTTCCAAAACACAACTGTGTTTGAATTCTACTCCCACACAACTGGGCAAGTTGATAGGACGGGATTAAAGGGTCTGGCCCAGGGAAATGAGGGGCCACATTACGCGTGTGTGTGTGTGTGTGTGTGTGTGTGTGTGTGTGTGTGTGTGTGTGTGTGTGTGTGTGTGTGTGTGTGTGTTTTTTTTTTCAGGTGACTTTGTCCCCCACCTGGCCAAAGAGGTGAGCGGCCCTGGCCCTGGTATGCATGGCACAAATTGCATGCATAAACCCGCCCCATTCACCTAGTATCTCCTATAATGTCACCATATGGAAAAAATGAATGGGAAATCTTCAACTTTGATCCAAAAAAGTATGTTCACTGTCAATTGGTAGATTTTGAATATTTTGAATACTATTTGATGCAAGGGGATTTATGGATCTACAGTGGTAGGAACCATTACTACTGCAATTCATCTCATGTTTTGGCCCTTTTTTAAGTTTGCTTGAATGGGCTATTCAATGGGTTTGATTGTAATCTTCAATTTATGTTTTATTTCATGTAGCCTATGCCGGGGGGCAACCGCCATTCCGACAGTATTTGATTGTCATTCCGACAGCAGGGATGGAAATAAGCACCCATCCACCTGCCAGTGAAGGGTACATTTCAGTGGTGACTGGTACATTTTTCAACCCAACAGTCACTTTGACAGTTGAAAACTTTCACCTCCGCTCGTGTCCAAGCGATTTTTTTGTCCAATGGGATAAGCCATTCTTCACCCTAAAATTGATTAGAATGCAGGAAATTGTATCTAAAAAATTAAAAAACTTCTGGGGGAAGCCCCCCACATCCCCAACCCCATAAGAAGTCCTCCTTTCTGATGTTAAGGACATGATCAACCTAACGCAAACATATAAATATGTAATCGCATTAATCATACTTCCAATCATAATGGTTTTAAAAATAATGAACTGATTTTGACTACTATTGTTATTATTGACTGGTAAAAACGGTGAGTTACAGATAGATTTTGAAATCTACCCGCCACAGTGACTAGTGGGGGGAAAAAACTCAAGTTCCACCCCTGCATTCCGAGCCATTTTAACATAATGTTGCAAGTACTTAGAAAGTGCTTTCCAATATGCAAACTCCCGTCCTCCCTTGCCTACTTGTGACCTCATGATGATGTCACTGGCGAAAGAAAATGAATTCATTATCTTTCAAAAGCACACTTCTAATGTCATTTTCTCATTTGCAATCGGGATGGTGAATGAAAAACAGTCCCCCAAAAGTTGTTGTGTGGCAAGGCTGACAGCTGGGAAACTTTACTGTTTTCTCTACGGAGGCGGGGCTTGGAGGCGGGGTAAGGCCACAAGCACAAGTGGAGGACGGGAGTCTGCATATTGGAATGCACGCAGAGGCTCGTGAACAACGTTCCAACTGAATTGACATTTGCAATAATGCTTATGCCATAGATGGGCTAGCCTCAACAGTTGTATGCATTGAACTGTTCGATCAATCATCACATCACGCACTGGGCTATCTCTTGACAAATGAAATGATACAGTTTGCTGTAGGCTAACACATACAATAGGCCTACGCTGTTGTTTTAAATCCCTTGTCATATGAAACCGTCCCCAGCTCCGTCCAGCGTTCTGAATTGTACCACAGCCCCTTTAGACTTTACAGGAGAATGCCGAGGAGGCCAAAAAGACAACCCACGTGAGGCTCAGTGTGAGGGGTCAGAGTTGACAGCAGCCTGGCGCTGTGTAGACAGACAGCAGTTAGCAGCCTGCTAGCTACATGTGGAGCCGAGAGAATACCTCGGGAGATCAGCCGCGCACGAACTCAACACAAATCACCCTTTCACCATTAAATACACCCAACGTACGTCGCACATAGAACAAGGACTAACTTCTTTTCGCTATGAAAGGGTGAGTAGCCACATCTAAATGCATCTATTCGCCACGAGTAAAGTTTTTCCTTTCTCTTTTTTTCTACGGGGGGCGGGGGAGTTGTAATGCTTAGCTTTGCTATGTGAAGGTAACGATGGCTAATGCTAGCAAAAGAATCTGCCAACGACAGCACCATGTCAAAGCTAGCACAGCCAGCTAACATTTCTGCTGGTGGTTCGGTTTTTCAAAGTTGTTATCTCAACACTGTTCTCAGTGTCTATTCAATAATGTTGGTAGTAGCGTTACCCTAATAAACATGGAATTGTAGTTATATGAGCTAACAGCCCTGTTCGCGGGTGGAAGCCTAATTTAGCATCTAATTCGATAATCGTTGAGTCAGACAGCAACGCTAGCAGGCTAGCAAACCACGCTTTTATCCTCTGTCTGAACAGCTTAATAAATCGAGTATTTTGTCATGTCAATGCACTGTCTTGAAACGTCATGTTACGAAACCACTTAGGAGGTATTGGAATGCATCCCCAGTCACAGAATTTGTGGAGTAGCTTTTCCATAGTTTTATTTTGCTTACTTGCTATCCTGTAGCAGCTAGCTAGGAGTTTTGAAGTATTTCAATTCCGGATTTCCCAAGTTATCCAGCTAACACGCTAGCCCTAGACGCTATTACTACAACCACTTAAGTTCATAGAAGAAGTTACTTGTTTTCATCAGACTCCTCTACTTCTATCACATCGGTTGCGTTTACCGTTACAAAGTGGCACGCCTCTGTTACAATTCTGTGTTGTGGCAACTATTGGTGGATACAACGCTGACTGTCGTTATATCGACGTTAGCCGGCTGGCAATTACATGTTGCAATCGAAGTAGTAGGCTACTTAGCAGCACTAAAATTGATACTGAGCACTGTACGCCCTGTTGACTTCAATGCGTATCACCACGTCAGTTAGAGATGCAATCCAGCTTTCCTAACTGGCTGGTGTAAACCTGCTTGTGTTGGATACACCCCTTGTGCTACTTAGTTACCATTATGGTCTGAAACTAGATGGGTGGTATTTGGAGTGAGTGTATGATTGTGCAGGGGTCAGTACCCTATATTGTGTTGATCAGGCCACTGACTTGTGGCAGTCAGGTCTTAATGCTATTAGTTTCCAAGCTGTGGCATACCATCTCATGCCTCTGCTCATAAGAGCAAGGCAGATAGCCTCCACCCATTACATTACATTACATTACACTTGTATCCAAACCGACTAAAAGTTATGTATTGGTTACAGTCCCTGGAGCAATGTGTGGTTGGGTGCCTGCTCAAGGGCACCTCAGCTATGGAGTGTGATTGGGATTGAAAGGGTGGATTTGAACATGCACTCATCTGATGTGATCTAAAGCCCATCTACCTAACCATTAGGTCATGGACTGTCCCACTAATGTCCACGCAGAGTGTTTGACTGAGTGGGGCTGTCTGCTATGGCAACATCTAGGGACTTAAGTTATCTGGTTGATTCCTGGACAATTAACTGCAGTGAATGACATTGGCATGATACAGAACTGCTGTGCCAAAAATATTGAAATGTCTTAGTGCCATTAAGTTGTCTACATGGGCAGCTTTGGACATGGATACACTTATGTGTGTGGTGCACTAGGCCAAGACATATTATGTGGAACAGTTGTGTTGGCTCAACTCTGCAGCGTTGCCAGGTCTGTCCCAGTGTTATGTGGGGTGGTAGTGGTGTGCCCACATGCCTTCTGTGCAGTGCCCTTAAATGTTGCTAAGTCCACGTGATGGGCAGCTGTTGTGTGAGTTGAGAGTGGCGCAGTAGCATGTACGTGTTTCTCAATGGGGGTGTTAAGGAGCCCCAGCGTGGAGCGTTGAGGAGGATGCAGTTTGGGGAAGGGGTGCTCAGTTGCATATGGGGTGCATTAGTCCATTTAATTTTTTTAATACTAAGAGGGTGTTGGCAGGCTTATGATGATGTCAAGGGGGCGTTGGGAAGCGTATGATGAGTTCATGGGGGTGTTTATTTTAAAAAGGTTGAGAACCACTGACGTATGTGGTGCTATAAATACCTCCGCGTTGCCCACACACACACACACCCCGGTACTGGCTGGAGACACACACACACACACACACACACACTCCTACCGGCTGGCGTCACACAGATACAGTATACTTTGGTTTTGCAGACGTAGGTAGATTGTGAAATGCAGCCAAAGATACTTTACTTTTTACTTTTATTTTTCAGGAGGTTGCACATTAATGAACATATATACATACAAACATATATGTAAATGCACCAGATTAAAGCACAAATGCTAATTTCCATCTGTTGTCCAAAATAGGCAGGCTAGATGTTTTCAAGAAAATTAAAATCGCATACAATGTATTAGAGATGTACAGGATCCAAGATCCGGTTCCGGATCCGGCAGGATAATAGGGTTTTTCACAGGATCCGGTTCCAGGATCCAGGATCCGGTAGCCCAGGCTTTTCAGTCAAAATAGTTTGAGCCAACGTGATAAAAAAGGGCCCCCGTGTGTGAGTAGGCTATGTGTTTCAACCCTTTCGTAGGATCCGGTATCCGGTTCCGGATCCGGCAGGATCTTAAGCAGTGGATCCGGTATCCGGCAGGATCCTAAATATCAGGATCCGGTGCATCTCTACAATTTATGCATAAAAACTGTTAGTAACAAAAGGAATAATACACATCCAAGGACATAAAGCATGTTAATAAAAAGAAACTAGAAAATAGAAAATAACGTGTTAGTACATGGTGTGTATGTACAGGCTCAAACTAGTGGTGTATGCATGTTTGTTGGGCTCTAAGCCACAATTTGATCTGGCTCTTGAAGGTGGCTCAAGAGGGACATTCCCTTATATGCAATGGAATTGAGTTCCATAATGCACTGCCTTTAACAGATGATACGTTATGGCTAAAAGAGGTTTTTCTGAATGGAACCTCCACATCTTTGTTTTTTGTTTTGTTTGTTTTTTAAAAAAAAACATATTTTTATGGGCTTATTGGGCCTTTATTTCGGATAGGACAGTGAAGATGCGACAGGAAGCAAGTGTGATTTGACAGAATACACTGTAAAGGTCGGAATACTTGGCCATTATGACACCCGTCCGGCTCTCTGATTGAACAGAGACAGGGACCATGATCTGGTCCGTTTTCTGAGTAAAGCTTCCGTGCTGTCTTTCAGATCCGAATGATCGTTCGTGTAGAACCAAAGGTAGCATGGGAGTTCCCAGGCTAAGGAAATACTGCAAATATGTAAAAATCCAAAAACTGTTCCTTTAATATACCATTGTTTCCTATGGGGAACATCATTGACCCAAAATCTACAGGCCAATTTGGCAGCACTGAGGGAAAGGAAGGCAGCCAGCCATCTACCAGCACTGCTGGTAAAAGGGCAGAGGTGGTGAAGGAGAGGATGGCCTGAAAGAGGCACATTTAAAAATTGCAAGAATAAAAATGAATAATTTGGTATATAAAATAGTCTTTACGTATCTCACTTGTGATATTGTCTGGTGTGAACCAGGCAAACGGGTAGCAGTTTGAGGTTAACAGTTTGAGCTAGCAGCAGGTAGCTACCCGATTCAATAGGATTAGCCCCAATGCCTCCGCATAGGTGTCATCTGGCCCCGTTGTTTACGTCCTGTTCTGGTGGCAAGTGTGTGCATGCGTGTATGTGTGTACACTAGCAGTTTTGCTAGGGTTGTTGGAGATGCTTGATAAGGCGTAGACTATTCAAGACGGTACCAAAGACAGTCGATCTAAGAAGAAGCGTCATTTTGTTTCTTTTCCGATATCCACTTTATGTCGGGTGAACGCCCCCTTAGGAGACCTTCGGTTAGGAGACCTTCGGAGTCCTGAGGTTGAGAATAAATCAAGCCCCCTTAGCGCTGTAGATGGCGGTAGCGCACGTCTTGAGCAAACACCTCAAAAATAGAAGAAGAAGGAGGGGACAACGCCCCGTTAGGAGACCCAACTTGAGACCACGCTTTTGCATTGAGTTGGCGTGGTTTGCGTTATCTTTCTCTTATCCAGTATTTTTTACGGTACTTTTCCGGGATCCATGTGTTGTCAGGTGAACGCCTCCTAGCGTTAGGCAGAGGTTGAGGACGAACGGAGTTCGGTTAGGGATGTAGATGGCGGTAGCGCACATCTTATGCAAGCCCCCACCAAATGCGGGGGGTATCCAAACCTGCTTGTAGATTATGTATGCAATTCCTGAGCTTGAAAAAGTGAGCGTTGGTAGTACCCACACTTCTCCAAAAGAGATAGGATGCTAAAACTTGGCACCAAACGATACCGGTCTGTGAAGTATGGCAAATCAAACAGGGTCACCTGGGGATATTCTGGGGAATCGTGTGAATTGACATGGATTGATTCAAAAGCTCCATTCCAGTACCACATATTCCATGTGGCCTGGTTTTACCTGTCCAATTTGGGTATTTGGAATATGCGGCTCTGGATTGTAGCTCCTGAATCCAGGTGTGTTCACTAGTTGACCATGTGTGTGCATGTGTTTGTGTTCACTAGTTGACCGTGTGTGTGTTTGTTCCAGTAGCCGGATCGAGCTGGGGGATGTGACTCCCCACAACATCAAACAGCTGAAGAGACTGAACCAGGTGATATTCCCCGTCAGCTACAACGACAAGTTCTACAAAGACGTCCTGGAGGTGGGAGAGCTCGCCAAGCTAGGTAAGAACACACCTATCGCCTCTGTCACCTGTCCCCCACCCTGTCTGTTCCACAAAGACATCAGGGAGGTGCGAGAGCTTTATTTTTAAGGTGTTTTAAAATGCAAGACAGACGCAACACGGATGGAACACTCAGTACACAATACCAGACAAACACACAATACACAATACAAGACAAACGGCACATACATGTTGCACACAGCTGTTTACATGCAGACGGTAAGACAGAGCAAACATATTGCCCAGCTCTGCATCTATGCATGAATGAACTTACCTGAACTGAAATTACGAGGGAGAGGGAGAATGAGAGAGACCTTTTTCCCTGTTCTGTGATCCCTCAGTGCTGCACCAGTTGGCTCCCTTGTGTGAACTGGTGCTTTGTCTGTGTTGCAGCATACTTCAATGACATTGCGGTGGGCGCCGTGTGCTGCCGGGTCGACCACTCGCAGAACCAGAAGAGGCTCTACATTATGACGCTCGGCTGTCTCGCACCGTATAGGAGACTGGGAATAGGTAACATTACACTACACTACCCAGCATGCACCACTACACTACACTTCACTTCATGATGCTCCTCTGTCTGACCATACAGGAGACTTGGAATAGGTAATATACACATTACAATATACTACATTAAAGCAAGCGTCATTTACCTCTGCCAATAAAAGTGAGCTCACCCCATTTTAAAATTCCATAGAGAGGATCATGATCTGCTTCAGTAGTCACAGTACACGTTCACATACATGTTTCTTTTGGTGCAGTTCAGCTTTCCCATGCTGACGGCATTGATGCCGCCCCAAACCACGTCAGTCCCACTACCATGCTTGACTGTAAGCATGGGGCATTTTTCTTTGTACTCGCTTGGTTACCGCCACACATGCTTGACACCATCTAAAACAGATTTTTTTTTATCTTAGCATTTGTTTTGGAATGGGTAATACTCTCATGGATGTGCTCTGTCTGAGGGGAAATGTGGGTTATCTTGGGTTGTGTTTGGATTGGAGTGACAGGCACTGTTTACTGTTTTGCAGGAACGAAGATGCTGAACCATGTATTGAATATATGTGAGAAGGACGGCACTTTCGATAACATCTACCTGTGAGTACCTCTCCTCAGCTATCTACATCTACCTGTGAGCACCTCCCCTGTACATAGCAGCTACCTATAGATTACTTCAGCTGTCGTCATAACACATTGCAATGTTGATGACTGGTCTAAATAAGGCAAATCTATTAGTAGATTTAGGACCCTTTCGATATCATCTACCTGTGAACACCTCACCTGCAGCTAGAACACATTGCAATGTTGATGACGAGATGTGTTTACCATAATTAAGGTATGTATATATGAAGAAAAGCAGAATAAGTGTGTAATGTCAGGAATACTAGCATTAGTAAACATTAGAACTGGTGGAGTACCTTCAAACCTTTTACATTAGCTACTTTTTGTCAATACAAGAAAAGTGCTAAAACGCTAACCTGGTAACCTGCATTGGGTGGAGAGAGCAGTCACAGTTGAATAGAAAGACAATGGAGTTGCTTAACGGCTTGTTTTTTTTCCCTACTGGTCACTGGGGTCAGTTCAAACAGACGCTTCTGCACACTCCTGTAGTTGGACAGGTGTGTAGGTGATGCTCACTGAGGTCAAACTTTTTTTTCAAGAGAATGGGCTTTTTCACGTGACTAATGTATTCGAACCAGGTGTAAGTGGCATCCAGTTGCATAAGCATACACCTAGAAGGCACTTTTGCTACTTGAAACCGGTAGTTGTATGTACTTTATTATTTTCATTTTATTTGTTTAACAAAATCACATTGAAATGGATATCCCAAGTGAGGCCTGGCCAAAGTTTAAACACACAGACATTACATTATAATAATAACAATATACATAAAAACAGAAAAAAAAATCAAGAATAAAACGTGAATACATACAAGTTAAAAACAAGTACAAGCAGATACACTGCCTGCTTAACTTCAAAAAGGAACTTGTTCAACATCACTGTCAAAAAGGCTAAGCAACCTAACAAATAATAATTAAAAAAAGTATCTTATTGTAGCCACTAACGTAACAACACGCAGCCTTTAACCCATTGCAGCTTGCCTTTCAAAAATACTTCCATTAAGAATCTTCGTAATAGTTAACAATTTCAAGCCATTTTGGGGTCTTTATGGCAGACTGAGACCGGAAGTGTAAGTGAGATGGGGTGGTGGGGCTGGGAACTGACCGGGTTCAGACCCGGGTCTCTATAGATGAGTTTCTGATGTTGGCAAATGTTTGGCTGCTTGCGCAGACAAGAATCCTAAAATGCTAAATGGATCGGTGTTTAACATTGGAAGTGCCATTGGAGCAGTGCAGTGCATGGTTAGAACCTGTTTTGTAGTGGGCTGGATGTTGTAGCAGTTTCCGTGGTTTCTGTACTCCTTCCAACTACATATCCTCTCGGGTGTTAATCAGAATCGTTTTATATGCTTTGTAAATTAAGTTATATTGTATCTCGCCAATCACGCGTGAGTGCAACGTTTGAGTGACAGCAGCCTCCAAACAATCAGAGTCTGCCTCTGATCCTGAAACCATGCTTTGTTAGTAGTGGCTAGCACTTTGCTACACAATAGAGCGTTATTCAGGGAGCATACCAAAGAATTCTGAGCGACATGACAATATGTCCTAAATGCTGTCAGGAGTACAAAATCAGAGCAAGTGACAACAGGTTCTTGTCATACACTGTGTTGGCCTCCAATGGGACTTCCAATGTTAAACACTAGCTGCGTAGCTTTTTGTACTTCCTGTCTGTGCGAGCAGCAGTGTTTGTAAGCATGTGAAATCCACATATAGCCTGAAAAATCCCATGCTGCTTTGCACAGTCGCTCCGATCATAAAGACGGCATGGATTCTTCCCCAACAGCAGGGTCCTGAGCGAGGGAGCCAATCAGAGCGGGGAGGGCTGGAAAGGCAATGGGGAACCTAAGTCACGCCCTTCTGCCCATGGGGCTGTAGCTAGCAAAATTTTGAATGGAAGTGAATGGAGCGAGTCAAGCTAAATCCTGATTCCGTTTGACATTTGTTCTGGATTTCACATATGATAGTAGTGAATTTTAAACGTTTGGATTGGCGTCGTTGGATTGGCGCCTCAGGTATTTGACGTGAACAGAGGCTGAAGATGCACAGCCAGCCCGACCGCTGCACCACGGCTTAAGTGGCATCGCGTCAGACATACGACTTCTGTTGTGTAGTCCAAATAATTACATATTTTTTCACGCACAGTCTGGTATTAACCAGGCAAAGGTCCTTATGGACAAGTCATAGAGGTAGAAGACTAGAGGTGATCCTTTCCCCCTTTTCAAGACATCGACAGACTATACACACTATTCTGATAGATAGACATACCCAGGACTGGCATTAGCAGGACAGACATTAAAGACGAAATGAAGCAGTGACCTAATATAGGGGTCTATAACACCAGTAAGATAAGCCAGCAAATATATATTTTTTTGAAGTCTGAAATTTAAGCCGTTAATAAAAAAATAAAGCACAAACACGTAACGTTTCTGTTAACGTTTCCAGCCAACAGCGGGTGACGTCACGCGAATGGTAGTCTCCTATTCTAATGCTGTTATGATAGTAGTGAATTAAACATTTGGGCCTTGCGTGGCTGATTATGAGCTTATTTGCTTAACCCAAATGAAGCAAGAATACGTGTTTGGGTGGGACAGAACAAATATGAGGCATGAAGGCAGACAGACATCCCATCACATGAACCACAGGTAAACAAGCAGCTTTTTTGCTAAGGTGACAAGTCGCTAACAAATTTTGGCATGAGCCAACATGATCACTTTCATAATCGTGCAATGTTGCAGTTCCCTACCTTCATCTTCCGATGATTTCGCCAACATTTTCCAAGCACCTGAATTAATTTTACTTCACGTGCCCACGTTTATCTGTGTTATCCAGTCAAATCCAATCCAGCCAGTTTGAGGATGCATTCGCGGCTTTTATATCAAAATAGTTTAATACAATAGATGCAGCTACTTTAATAAGCATGCCATAACTTAATTTAGGACATGATAGTTTAATGTGTGTACTCATTTCCCGTGGTATCAACTTCAAATCCCCAAAGCTCCTCCGAGAGCGAGACGAGAGAGGGGATGGGATAGCCACACACACACAGGCTGCGTCCCTTCCCTTCACAAAGCTTTCCAAACTTCCGCCAATTTAGCAAGTTATTTTCTATTACTGAATTGGACCACATAGCCAACTTAACGTCATGGGCTTTCAGATTAGCGTCCAACAATGCAGGAAAAAGACGTTATTGGTGACTGTCTGTCACTACAAACCTATGAGAGCGAGCAGCCCCACAGTCCTGACTCCTGGCCTATGGTGGATGCAATGGGTGGATGGCTGCAGCTATCCCACCATGCTTGTAGCAAAGGCTTTTTGACACAAAGTGATAATGACACTTGCCATTTCTCTTTCATCTGATAGTAGGTCTATAACATAGAATACCCAGGGACAATGTAAAATGAACCCCTCGTCCTTCTTCAATTTTACTGCCACGATTAGAGTCAGTTAGCGCTGTAGTTAGCACACGCTAACGTTAAGTGAATGGAAGGTTACGTTAGCCACCAACTTCTACCACAGATTACCATTCGCGTTACGTAGGCAGCGAACATGGCTGCGCCCTTGTGGCGAAACTCGGTAATAACATGTCATTTTTCAGCAAAACTACTTAAAAGTGCAGTCCAACGGACATCATTCGTTTATGAAAATAAATAAGCCGCCAAAAAATGATAATAGTTGTCAGTGCTTCATTTCCACTTTTAAAGTGCAAGATTGGACCAGTCACATAGTGTAACAAGTAATAACGTAATACATAATAATCATCTTCGCGTCTCTTGTGTGTGTTTGCAGTCACGTGCAGATCAGTAATGAGTCGGCGATCGACTTCTACCAGAAGTTTGGCTTCGAGATCATCGAGACCAAGAAGAACTACTACAAGAGAATCGAGCCGGCCGACGCCCACGTCCTGCAGAAGAGCCTGCGCAGCCCCAGCAGCGCGCCGCTACCGCCCCCTAGTGGAGACCTCCAGAAGGCTGACTAGAGACGCACAGGCTCACACCCAACGCAATGCTCAAGAGACCGCCTGTAATGGGCGCTAAGGCCTCAATGGTCGTTAATGTCCGTTAACGCTCGTTAATGGTTGTTAAAGCTCGTTGATGGTTGTTAAAGCTCGTTAATGGTTGTTAATGTACCTCTGGCGTCACATACTGATGTGTTGGGTGTGAGACTGTGTCGTCTAGAGGCCCAACGAGCGGATCCTAGCCCAGCCAAGTGGACAGACGGACAAGACAGACAGACGGATGGATGAAACATGCTCTTGCCCCACCCCCCTCCCCTAAAGGAACTGAGACAACGAGGCCCAGATCAAGTCCCTTTTTTTTCTTTTTCTTTTTGTTTTTCTTCCTCCTCTCCTTTTTCTTCGGTTAGGTTATATAAAAAAATGGCAAAGTGGAATTGTTTAAGAGTCCAGACTGCTTGCTCTCGAAGAGGCTGCTGATTTTTTTGAGCGTTGAGACATGGTGAAGGTTTCTGTGTTTTACAAGGCGTGCTGTTTTGTGTGTTCTTTTTTAAAAAAAAAACAAAAAGACAAATGTTGACTTGTGGTGAAAGGGGGACGGTTTTGGTTTTGCCGTTGTGGACACACGGTGGAACTTAACAGAGAAGGGAACATCTTCAGAACATCTAGGACGACCAATCAGCGAAGAAGAAGGAAGACGTCCCCCTTTTTCCCCCTCCCTCTCTCTCAGATGGTAACCTTGGAATGATGCTTTCGAGTCGTCATGGAGAACTCCATCCCTTGGCCTTGCCTCCCCTCGGCACCTGAGCCAATAGGACACTGGGGGAACTGCGGAGTTAGTGCTGCCTGGCAGTCGAGACTTCCTGCTTTTCTCGGCAGCGAGCAGCAGTGTGAGAGCACGTCGCCAGATGCAGCGAGATCTCTCTCTCTTTCTCTGCACGGCGAGGTTGACGCAAGAGCAGGAGGACTAGGGATTGGGGGTGTGGGGGGTGTCGCGCAGCACAGCGCAACACATGCAGAAAGCCCGCCTCCAGAAAAAGGAAAGGTGTTTTTTTTGTTCTGTTTTTTTTTTTTTTTTTTAAGTGGGAGATTGATTGATTGTTTGAAAAGATTTCACTGTGGGGGAAATTTGGGAGGAGCCTCCCTGCTCGATTTGAATGTTTTGGTTTCTCTCTTCTGCCCATTATTTAATTCCCCTCAAGAGTTTTATTTTGAATTTGTTACGATGATGATGCTGAGAGGCTCCAGGTTTCTCTGGCGGTTTGGTGGAACTTAACACTGCAGGTCAGATGCCATAGATATGGGCACTAGATGCTTGCTAGCACCTCATAGCGATACACAGATACGAATGCTAGATTCTAATGTGGTCAACGATGTATGTAGTGTTCATGTCTATGGAGTGGTCAGTGCGGCATATAGTGTTTATATCTATGGTTAGATGGTTAGAGGGGAAAAAATCAAACAAGATCAAATCACAGCATGTAGCTGTCGTGGAGAAAGATCAAACTTGGCCCCTCCCTAGCCTTACAACTAAATATACCTTGAGTTTCCAATGGAAAAATGTGAGGCAGCTGAGTGTGTGGGAGTATGCAGGAATGCCAGTGTGAAGTATTCTCTGGTATAGACACTGTAACACAGTTGACCCCAGAACCTTCCCTGGTATTTTAAGAACATGGTTTCGTGATAAACCTGGCCAAGTTAGCTAATCTATTGAAAGTGATAAACCTGCTAATGGATGTCTACAGGTGTCGTTTTTAGTTAAGACATTGAGGACTCTTCATTAGCTGTTTTACCACTCAGGCCCAGGTGACGTTAAACTGCTGCCTGTGCTACTCCTGAATCTCCTTCTTGGATCACCCCAGGTGTCCATTGGGCAGGCCTGCTGATGGCTTTGACTGGGCCCAGGGTAAAGTAATCTAACCCCCATCCAAATAAAAACAATGATAATGAATAATGAGTACACAATTCTGCACCTGCACAATTCTCTCACATACCCCCCCGTCGGCTCCCTTGACAGTGTGCATCATATTCTGGTGTGGGGTCGCCACGAGACTGCTGCCTTCTAGAACAGGACTTTGTGTGTGTGTATGTGTGCGTGTGTGTTGTATTTCCAGCTCTGTGTGAGTTGAGTATAAATTTGATATTTTCTTCTCTGCTCACTGGCAGCTTAAATCTCTCCCGCCCACACTCTGCACCTTGCACTGTTGCTGTGGCGTTTATTGATGCCCATGTCCACCTGAAATGCATTGTGGGGGTGTAGCAGGTGGTACCACACTGTAAACAAATAGGTTCCTTAAAGACCATTCGGTTGAATGTGGGGAGGTGGGGCATCTTGAAAGTTCTCAGAGTAACCTTAAAAGTTCCTGGAAGAACCCCGAGGCTCATTAAAGAACCTTAAGTGGCTCAAATAACTTTTCGACTCCTTAGTTCTCAGAGGAGCCTTTGGAACCACAGGGTTCATACAAGAACCAATTTGTCACATATTGATTCCTCTGAAAACTTTTAGGTTCTCTGTGGGTCAACTGAGGGTTCTTGAAGGAACTTAAATTAAATTAATTTTTGCAGTTCATGAGGGTTCTTGTGAAGAACCAGGGCCAGAGCACCAGACCTCCCAGAGAAGCCTTGAACCCTGTGCATGCACGGAGAGGAGAGGTCGGCCCTCTCCAACGTAGTCAAAGCATGTCCCTCCCCCCCCCTTTCTTTGAAGAATTTTATCTGTTTCTGGAGCTCTATATTGTAAGACTTTTAAACCTCTAAATAAAGGAAATACTATTTGCAGTAAGCCTCATGTGTTCACAAAATCTATCTTGTCTGTCGCTTCCCTGCCCCTCTAATAAAACTAAATCAGTGAGTCATCAAACTGGGGGCCATGAAGGTATTCCAAGTGGGCCTTAAAATAATTTTCTCAGAATCAAATTATTTGTGTGTGTGTGTGTGTTGCTGTTGACTACTTATTCGAGTTTTATTTATTATTGGGCCAGAAATGGGGGGAATTTTCAAGTGGTACAGGTTGGGAACTCCTGTAAATGGTTTGAATAATTTGAATTTGTGTGGTTTATCAAAGCAAAAGCATTCAGTTTTGAGCAATTTTGACAGCCCTATGAGGTAAAAGAAAAATAACCCCCATCGAGTAGCCTCATTGGACAAGAATAAAAGTGAAACATTTACATAATGTACCGGTAATTGAATGTGTTTTAGCCTAGTAATATCATCCTCATCATGAATTCACTCTTTTGCCTATTTTAACATGTAGGCTATTGCTAGCATATGCGGCCAAAATGACAAATACATTGATAAAAAATAAAATACTTCATAAATAAGTAAAAGACTTTATGCACCCAAAATCCGAAGTCTAGACCTATGCACCCGTAGTCCAAATCAAGAGTGAAAGGCCTAGCATCTCATGAGGTGAAGGAGATCTAGTAGCCTAGTTATAGCCTGAACATTGACCTATCGGAAGAATGGGTTTCATTTTATGGGAACAAAGAGATGTCGAACTAGAACTAATGGACTGGATCAATGGGAAATTTTCGCTATTGATGGGGCGGCCGAGACAAAACCAAAGGGGCTTCGGAGAAACGGGCAAACTCCCTCAGACGTATGACACTCTAGGTTAGTGTTCCACGGGTGACGTCTGTGAGATGGGAGAACTCTGGCATTGGCTTCGGCCTGACTGTTGCATAGTGATTGGGGAAGATGTTCAGAGAGAGTTGGTTTGAGAAAGGAAATCTGCCGAGCACTAAAGTTTTGACAGACTTTGATTAAAGAAATGGATACACCACAGGTAAGCCGAGATTATCAGTGATGTGTTTGAGTGACGGAAATAATGCTGAGTCCACCAATGTTTTGTGTTTGTGTAGCATAAACTCACTCATTAGGCTAGAACTAGCTGTGAAACCCAAACAGAGGAAGCTAACGGCTACGAGGCTAGCACTGCGGTTTGGTATCGAGTCATTGAACTAATTCTACTTTGTGGATTCCAACGTGGTACAAATGTCTAATTTCCCCTGAAATTTGTCCGTTGATGTTCCTGTTGTGTGTGCTGAAACATGCATTGCTTACCCGAAATCACCCATTTGATATCCAACTGAGCAACATTATCCATTCGTAGGTATGGGCTTAGGTAGTGTTTACAAAAAAGACGTGTAGAAAGCAGACATATATGTGGTGAAGGCTTAAATTAAGCCTGACTAAAGAGTCCGAAAGTGTAGCGGAAAAGTCTGTGGATTGTGTTTTAAAACTTCGTTGCAGAGCGTTAATTTGGTACTTTTCTGGCCACTTAGCTGGTTAGCTAGTGTGGCTAGCTAAATTGATGTTTATGACCATAATGCTAACCAACTTCAGACACTTCTGACTACCTCGCTAGAATAGTTTAGTTGTAAGCTATTATAAGTAGACATTTTAATAGCGGCCATGAATGTGTCTTGTAAGTAGAGTTGTTGCCATTATTTGATTGCTAGCTGGAGTGTTTTGTTTGAACATTTATTAACGACGTGTGACTAGCCTAATTCTAGCGATGTGGGAATGGGTCTTCAAAGTGTCAACAGAAGGTTTTTCGCGATTCTGATTGATGGATATTAATTAACCTACAGAAAAGTAAATACTTTTAAAACACCCATGCTGTTTGCTTTCGGTCATCACAGAGGATGGCTTGTTAGCTCGTCTTGTTATTTATCCCTGACAAGTTCATCTGAACGTGTTAATCAATCGCTGTTTTTTTCTATTGTTGTCGACATCCGAACACCGTTCATTGTAACGTTTAATTTCAAGTCCTCAGACGGTGTCATTGGTGTGTCCCAGAAGATGATGGAGAGCTTTCTGAAAGTCTGGTAACCTGGCACGTCTCTCGAGACGCCCCTGGCTGGGTCCGGCCGCACAGGGGAGGTAGGTATCATGGCCTATATCAGTGGACTGGAATTAGGCCAGTCAATCTAGCTCTAAAAAGGGCCAAACCCGGGACAAAATGCAATAGTAATGGTTCCTACCTTTAAGTGATCCTTAAACCCACTTGTATCACATAAAAATCTACAGCTTTATATTTAGTGGAACATACTTTTTTCCAAGGTAAAAGTTGGCAGATCTCCCATTCATTTCTCCATAGGGAGACATATAGGAGATGCAAGGTGAATAGGGTAAAATTTTAAACTATTCATTTGAAACTTTCACAGTTGGTAAGTCACATTCAGGCAAACCATTTTTATATTGCAAGTTTTTTGAAATATGATGATGAAATATGCAAATGAGGTCATATGTACGGAAATATGTGCTAAAAATCTGTGGTAACAGACCAAGCATAAAACAAATTGCAATAGTAGTGGTTAATACATTATATTGATCCTTCAACCCCTCTGCATCACACATTAAAAATCTACTTTCATCAATTCAGTGGAACATACTTTTCCCAAGGTCAAAAGTATCAGATTTTACCCACTGAATGGCAAAATGCATTGGCAATCTGCTACTTCTGACCTTCAAAAAAGTATGTTCCACTAAAGTGATAAAGGTAGATTTTTCATATGATGTAGGGTGGATAAAGTATCAATAAAAAGTGTGAATCATTACTTTTGCAATTTGTTTTATGTTTTGCACACTAGTTAACTGTTCACAATCTCTAGCACTCTAGGGCTGGTCTGTTTTTGGTATTGACTTGGTTTCGCCCTGTCTTAGTCGTGGTCTCGACTTGGTCTTGGTCTCGACAGGTCTGCCTTGGTCTTGGCCTTGATACCCTCTAGTCTCGGTAATGTCTTCGTAGGGCTGCACAATTAATCGAAAATAATTGAAAATCGTGAAATCGAAGTCGTGATTTCAATCGTGATTTAATCGTGGCAATAGTGACCTACCTTTGAGAGCGTCCTTGAAGCCAGAACATACTGACAGGCTGTTGTTTCTGGCCAGAAATTTGTCCACCCAAGTTTTATGCTATTGCCTTTACATAATTATTACAATTCATTTTATTTTGCTCATCCCGTATGTAATTCATTCTTGGTTATATTTCATCTTGTTATAATTTTCCAAAAAATCTGCAAAAAATCAACAATCGTGATTAATAATCGTGATTACGATTTTGACCAAAATAATCGTGATTAAGATTTTTTCCATAATCGTGCAGCCCTATGTCTTCGTCTCGGACTAAGCGGTCTTGAATATCCGTAGCATTTGCATTGTATGTTTATATACAGTACAGGCCAAAAGTATGGACTCACCTTCTCATTTATACATTTTCGTGGACTTTCATTGTGTATTTTCATGCAGGGCATCAAAACTGTGCATGAACACATGGAGAATTACGTACTTACCAAAAAACATAATTCTAGCTGTTGTCCAACAGTGACAGCTGTCTATCCACCTGACGTCGACACGGCACAACTGATGGCCCCACACATTTCAATAAGCTTATTTTTGTCTGTTTTCAAATAAAAATGCCCAGACAGTCATGTCAATCCTAATTGAACACTAAAGTCCTCCAGTAACTCACTAGAATTGTAGAACTGGAATTTTGAGACCTAAAATCTAGTTTTAAACACTTGCCAATACAAGCATTTTACAGACATTTTCTTGATATGATATTGAGTCATAGCCAGTTACTTAGAGAGGTCAAACCTGTGTTGGAGGGAATCTGTGGCTGGGTTTTTCACTATTACTTTTACTTTTTGTATAACTGTTTTACCTATATAACAAGCTATGCTGACCAAGTGACCTATTATCAGATCAAGAAAATCTGTCTTGTATTGCTTGTATAAATTAAAATGAACTCGAATGACTGGGTATTTGAACTTGAAAATTGACAGAAAAATAAGCTTGTTGAAACATGTGGGGCCCTCAGTTTTGCTGTGTTGACGTCACTGTTTGGCATTTTTTGATATTTTTTAAATAATTGTTTTTATTTTTTATATATTTTCATTTTTTTTGTTAAAGTGGTAGTTCGCTATTTTAGACATTAAGCCCTGTTTGTGTGACTTGTTTTGACATTTGGTGCTGAACGGAGCATTTGGGTATTCAAGACTGCAGCCGTCCCACCTTTACATTGACTCCAATAGAGCACTCAAGCAATCGATTATAAAATGGCATTAAACTTTTGTTTGAGAAGACATGGAACTCACCGTGTGGTCAGTGGTAGACAGCGATAAATTGACCCGAAAATTGCAGCGAAATATGCCTTCTAACTGTTGTTTAGCATTTGGCGGACCTATTTTTCCCCAGACGCCGTTGAATAGCAGTAGACATCCAGCCAGTAGGTAGCGATAGTGTGTTGTTTATGTAGACATCAAGGAGCGAGGTAGAACGGCTATCTTTGAGCGGGACTGGCTACAAAAACTACAGCTTGCATACAAACCATAGATAGTAACGTAAACAAACGCACCCCCAGTTCCGGTCGCGCGGAGTAATACTAGTCAAACCAATACAATCAATGAAGACGGACAATAATGAATATATCTTCTCTGGAAGCGTATTTCGCGGTGATTTTCGAGCCAACGTATCGCTGCCCACCTCTGACCACTCGGTGAGTTTCATGTCTCTGCAAACGAAAGTTTAATGCCATTTTATGATCGATTGCTTGAGTGCTTCATTGGAGTCAATGTAAAGGTGGAGGGGCTGCCGTCTTGGATACCCAAATGCTCCGTTCAGCACCAAATGTCAAAATTGTGATGAGAACATCTCTACTTCACCCCAGAAGTCACACAAACATGTGTTCATGCACAGAAACAATGTCCTCTCTGAAAATGTATTATGTTCTTTAAAAAGCCACAAAAATAAAGAGAATTAATTAAATGAGAAGGTGAGTCCATACTTTTGGCCTGTACTGTACATGTCTATCAACTAGTGGAGAGGAGTATTGACCATGTTTCACTCTCTTTGACATCACGGTCATTTATTCAATACTGTACCACATCTTGTTTCAATTTTGTGACTGATAATAAACTGGTCAATTCATAGATTTTCACACATAACTCTACAAACCACCCAGGACCCCTCCGCGACCCACTTTTGGGTCCCGACCAATTAACATACAATGTTATAGGATATATGAAGCAATGTTGTTTTGCTGTTATGTATAATCACACATGGTGTCTCTATTTCGTCCTATTTTGCATTCTTTGCCATTTGCAGGCCTGACGGGTCACCACAATGCCAGAGATGACACAGAGTCAGAACCCAGCACCCAAGCCACACAAGTAGGTGTAACTGAGGTCATCTGGGCTAGTTCGCCACACAGGGTTGTAAATGTATATAAATGTAATGATATGACATTTAATTACCTGTTTTGCTGTTAAACAGGAGAAAGAAGAACAAGAACAAGGAGAGCCATAATGCAGGTGAGATGCAGCTACTGTGTGTGTGTGTGTGTGTGCGTGCGTGCGTGCGTGCGTGCGCGCACGCGCGATACTGCTGAGCTAAAGATCCAGACTGATAGCTCAGCTCTACCAAAACTGTATGAGGCTTCAGGGGGGAGGGAGATTTACTAATTGACGGGGAGGAACGGTAGCTTACCATGCACCCCCCCCACAACAAAACACCATATGCCTTTTTTTAATCTTCAAGATGTCCTGAATAAGAATTAGAGTGGTAACAGTAATATAACTCACTCCCACTATACTTTTTCACATCATATTGTATATGACCCCAGAATGCTCAATGCATTCTAGTAGTACACTGCCAAGACCTCTAGAGCCATGATGCAATTGGTTATCATAGCTTATGATATACCATATGAAAGCTTGGAGTCTGTAGTATACATATATTATATGGTATTTGGTGTACCTTTTGCATAGCAATGGTTGGTACGTAAAGAATCTTCCTTAGCAACCACCATCAGTGATACAGTTCCTCTGCGATTACATTGTGCTATGATGTCTGGATCTAGACCATTTTTCCAAGGTTCAACATGACTTGTTTGAACCTCCAAGATGTCCCTAATAAGATTTTGAGTGGTAACAGTAAGATAACTCATTCCTACTATACTCTTGTACATCGTATTGTACATGACCCCAGTACGCTCTATACGTTTTAGTTCTATGTAGTAGTAAACTGCCAAGGCCTCTACAGCCATTTTACAGTTGGTTATCATAGCTTGTTATATACCATATGAAAGCTTGGAGTGTGTTGTTTATGAATATTACCATATTTGTTATTATAGTGTATCTATGACATTTGGGAAGACTTGGTTTAGTGATATGATGTCTGACAGCTCTGATTTTTCGATTCTTTAAATGGCTCCCTTCTACAATGTTAGCCAATTATGATGTATTAGAAATTTAGAATATTATAGTTTTTTAATTATTTAAAGGGTTTTCAGAATTAATTAGTGCATCATAATCAGGAATGGGATTTATCCGCCCTCCAAAACTGCTTTGAAATAACTGACTGGGATATTTTTAAACAAGTTACCACCAACAACAACCAAATAAACATTGAGGTGTATAAAGATACAGTCACATCCTTCATCACCAAATGCATAGATGACATCTCAGACACAAAAACAATAATCACTCGAGCCAACCAGAAGCCATGGCTGACGGGGGACGTCCACAGGCTGCTGAGGGCAAGAGACATAGCCTTCAGAGCTGGGGATAAAGCGGGCCTGAAAACAGCTAGGGCCAACTTGTCACAAGGCATTAGAAAGGCAAAACAAGAATACACACAAGCAAAGATGCACAGAGCCTATGAAAGGACATCCAAGCTATCACTAACTACAAGCCATCACCTCGGAGCTGCAAAAACAGCACATCCCTGTTGAACGACCTCAACAGCTTTTTCACACGCTTCGAGGAACAACCCGCACAAAACAACAGGCCCACACAACATCCCTGGACTGGTGCTGAAAGACTGTGCTGAGGAACTAAAGCATGTCTCCACTGACATCTTCAACACCTCACTACAACAAGCCATTGTCCCCTCCTGCTTCAAAGCCGCCACCATCATATCGGTACCAAAGAAGTCATCTGCATCCTGCTTCAACGATTACCGCCCCGTAGCACTGACACCCATCATCATGAAGTGCTTCGAACAGCTGGTCATGGCACACATCAAATCCATCCTCAACCTCCCACTGAATGTCAGCAAGACAAAGGAGATTGTCAACATTCCAGAAAGGTCACCACCAACTCCTGCCACTGACCATCGATGGTGCTGCTATGGAGAGGGTGAGCAGCACAAAATTCCTTGGAGTGCACATCAGCGAGGACCTCTCCTGGACCACCAACACTGCATCACTGGCCAAGAAAGCCCAGCAACGCCTCTACTTCCTGCGCAAACTGAGGCATGCCAGTGCCCCACCAGCCATCATGACCACCTTCTACAGATTAACCATTGAGAGCATCATCACCAGCTGTATCACTGTGTCACTGTAAAGTCCACTGTGATGGTAGCAGTGAGAGTGAAATTGAAAGTGATTGGTCAAGCACAGACAGTGGCAGTAGCAGGAAATGAACTTTCCGACTTGGACTATACCTTTCCCCAAATGTTCAATAAACTTTATTTATGATTCAACTGGTTTCCTTCTATTGGGGTCTTATGGTCTTGTGCACCAACTTGCACGGACTGTAATGGTGACACAGACAGTACAGATTGCAACATTGTCAATATTTACAGTAGTTAGTGCTTACAAACATCACATTTAGGGTTTGGACTTTTCCCAAATTGTTATTATATTTCCTTTCAAGGTCTTTATATATGTAAGAATTAGTCATTTACAGAATCGAGGAAAAAAAACAGAGCTCTCAGACATCATACCACTAAACCAAGTATATTTTCCCAAATGTTATAGGTACACCAATAATATGACAATATTCATAAACTACAAACTCCAAGGTTTCATATTGTATATAACAAACTATGATAACCAACTGCAAAATGGCTGTAGTGGCCTTGGCAGTTTACTACGACATAGAACTAAAACGTATAGAGCATACTGGGGTCATGTACAATATGATGTACAAGAGTATAGTAGGAATGAGTTATATTACTGTTACCACTCAAATTCTTATTAGGGACATCTTGGAGGTTCAAACAAGTCATGTTGAACCTTGGAAAAATGGTCTAGATCCAGACATCATAGCACAATGTAATCGCAGAGGAACTGTATCACTGATGGTGGTTGCTAAGGAAGATGCTTTGCCTAGCAACCGTTGCTATGCAAAAGGTACACCAAATACCATATAATATATGTATACTACAGACTCCAAGCTTTCATATGGTATATCATAAGCTATGATAACCAATTGCATCATGGCTCTAGAGGTCTTGGCAGTGTACTACTAGAATGCATTCAGCATTCTGGGGTCATATGATGTGAAAAAGTATAGTGGGAGTGAGTTATATTACTGTTACCACTCAAATTCTTATTCAGGACATCTTGAAGATTAAAAAAAGTCATATGGCGTTTTGTTGTGGGGGGGGTGCATGGTAAGCTACCGTTCCTCCCCGACTATAACATTCTACCACTGAGCTCTGCTAGCTGTCATCCATTGCGTGTGTGTTTATGCGTATGTCTCGTTTAATATTTTTAGTCAGGTGTCAATGATGCATATACGGCCTAATGTATAATAATATACGTAACCTAATGATAATATGTAATATACATCAGGTGTCCTAACAGTAGGGCTGTAACGATACACTCTTCACAAGATTCGGTTCGTATCACGATTTTTCATCCACGGTTCGATACACCCCACTATTTTTGAAATGTATCTCATTTAAAGCTTGGAAGCACTATCACCAGAGATTCTATATTTCACTCTACTCTCTCTGACTATCACATCATATTATATGGTTGTGTTCTGGAATGAAAGGTAACAAAACTTTGAAAGGGTGGATCACGATACTGCTTCCTTACATCACGATACAGTATCGTGACTGAGTATCACGATTTCTCGGTTCGATCCAATATTGTTACAGCCCTACCTAACAGTATGTCAGTATATATGGTTATATACAATGTGCTTGTATTCCAGTTGAAAGACACCGCAAGGAGAAGATCAATGCTGGAATCAACTGCATTGGGGAGCTCCTACCCTGCTCCCCAGCCCTCAAACAGGTTAGTCTGAAGGCAGGTACAGGTTGACAGAGAGCTGTGCCAGTGCCGGTGCCCGTTCCTGCACCTAATCTCCAACCGGCTGGCATATTCAAGCCGCAAGTCTGAGTGTTCGGGAACATAAAAATTGGCTCGCGATGCAAACAGAAAAATACTTGGTGTTTCTTGCCTCTCTGCAAACCGTGATGACAACATGGACGTCCGCAGCTTTATCCAGGTAACAAATGGTCACATAAAAATTTCGCAGCCCGGTTTGAACGCGGGTGGTTCGCTAGTGAGCAATTAAGTTCCAAAAACATCACTGGCACTGCTCTGGTTGGCCTGAAAACGTAATGAAAGACCTTTATAATTGGCAACACAGTTAATTACAGTATCATGTCAACATCATATTTGACCATTAGGCTAAAGATTTAACCTCTCTCTGTCCTTCTTGTCCTCTCGTTTTATCCCCCCATAGAGTATCAACATGATACTGGCCGAGGCGCATAAGTACATCACAGAGCTGAAGCAACAGAACGACGAGATGCTTCTACACGGCGGAGACAAAGTGCAAGGTAACGACGCATGAAATGCGCTTATTTCAATCAGGCAGATTCTGCGCAGTCAAGAGAACTCACCTGCAACATACAGAAACCTCTTTAACAGAAAGTCTGATGCAGAAAGTGACTAGGGAGCTGGCAGTGACAATGAAATAACACAGTGAGCAGCGTGAATCATGCATGCACACATGCTCAGTTTTATTTCATAGGCTATTAAAGTATGTGTGAGGCTGAAGGAGAAACAATGTAGCAATTTAATAACAATTATACCGTGTAACGTTCACATGCACACACCCCGTGTAGTGGTATTAATTTTCTTGTTGGAGGTCTTGGAAGTGGTATTAAAAACTATTAAATTGGGTGATCAAAAATGTGCAGATACCCTGAATAAGTAGCATGAATAATTATAGTTGTGAAAAACATGATGTTTTGATATTAATATGTTAATATGTACCTATTGTACAGCTCTTTTGTTCTGCATAACAGCAAAATAACAGACACTGACATGAGACAAAAAGTTACTTAGATTTATATAATATTGCTCATTACCTCATCCACACAGTTGCTGCTACCCAAAAATGTACAATAGCATAATTAAATAGTATTTGAAATAGTGATGTTATCACGTTTTCAGTGAAGTGGGCGACCGATTTCAGTGAAGTGGGCGACCGATAAGTTGGTTGCTATGAAGTTCCTTGATCTTGGTTTTTAGCCCAACATGCCAGGTAATCTCCAAGATATGGTGGTATTAGACAACCATAGATCATATTACAATAGCGGTAGGGCCAATTTAGACAACCACGGTGTGTGTCATGCAAAACATTGTACCGTAGTCATTTCGTACACAAACTTTGAAGCTGTCATTATAGCTAACCTGCAGTCTGTCGCTGAATGTAGCCTATGACGCTCGGATAATAATCAAGCTATTAAAAAACTCAATACTATATTTTGGATTCAAATAACAAACTAGTCTAGTGATATGATTAGAAATAAATCGACTGTTTTACCTCGACTGATTGATGCAGTCTGGAGAAAGTTGGACATTGACCACATCGGCTACTGCACTCATCAGTCCTCTTCACCTCTTCCCAATGCTGTCTCATTTCTTTAAGCTAAGCCTACTGCGTTCACAAAGTCCTACCGAAATTAATTCCTGCCACAACACCTATAACTAAGGGTATGGCTGTATAGCCGATCACTTCAGATTCGTTTGAAAGTTTTCAGATATCAAATTGGTGGTCAGGTTGCCGTTATGTGACATTTGCCGTCGGCACGCAAGCGCACTTCTATCGACTTCTCTATTGACTTGGAACGCTCATGTTGTGCGGCTGTTTGCCACAGCACTACCAAAATAATAATGGCGGACGGCCTCCGTGAGGTAACAATGCAAGCCAATGGAACTTTCCGCTCTCTTCTTCTTTCCTCTCTGGTAACATCGTGTCATAATGTGTTATTGAGTATTGTTGCTATAGTAACATCATGTCATAATGTCTTGTCTTCTCAGCGGAGGAAATCCGGCGTCTTCGTCGGCAGGTGGAGGACTTGCGTCGCGAGAGCCTTCACTACTTGGAGCTGCTGAAGGCCAATGGCATCAACTATCTGGATGATGCCACGGTGCACTGGAAGGGCAAGCAAGGTCGCGCCAAGGTTGTTGCCAAGGTCACGCCGACGCCAGCTCACCTGCAGGCCAATGGAATAGTCGTCTACTCGGACTGCAGCACCAACGCAAACACCATCTCCGTCTCCACCACGGCCAAGCAGCCCGGCCAACATCTTCAGGTCTGGTGAACTGTTATGCGCCTGTTTGTGTAGGGCTGGGTATTGATCAGAATTTTTCAGTTCTGATCCTGATGCCTTAATTTCGGTTCCGGTTCCGGTTCCTGAATGGTACCATTTTTGGTTCCTATTTTGTAATCACAATAGCAATAGGATTTGTGTACTGGTGGGCCTCACTGCAATAGACACTACCGAATGTATGGTCATCCAGACCAACACAACAATATCATGCATAACTGTCATTCAATGTGCTTGAGAGGGAAGAAAGAGATTCGATAACAAAATTGTTATAGAATATAGAAGCCAAAACAACACAACTTTTTTCTTTTTTTCTTGTAACTGTGCATAATAACATTACTTTTATAGTAGTTTTACATACGGCATTTATATTTTTTGTTGTGTGCACTTTATGGAGCATTAAAGGTCATTACAGTCTGTAATGATAACCATGGCATTCTATTCTATTCTAATCCATTCTATTCTACACTGTTCTATTGCATGGTATTTGAATCTATTTTACTCTATTCTTTTGTATGGTTTTCTACACTATTGTATTGTATGGTATTGTAATATACTCTTATACCCCCCAGGTCCCTCAGCAGGATAAGCCGGCTGAGGCTGCGGTGGCGGTGACAGTGCAGCATGCTGCTCAGGGAATCAGGCCGCTTGTCCACAACGGAGCTCAAGCGCAACACGTCATTACTTCGTTGCCTGCTCCTCAGCATGTGCCCATGGCGACGTTGGTTCCCGCGGTGACGAGGATTGAGCTGACTGTGTTGGAGCAACAGCCTGTGGCATCAGTGGCCCCTGTCGTCCCCAAACTGCCCCCCTCTGTCAACTATATCACGCTGCAGAGCCTCTTCCCGCCAGCTGCAGCCACTGCCCGCCTGCCACAGCAACCTCTACCTGTTGCTCCCGCCCCCAGCCTCATGTCTACAGCCAGCGCTGCTGTGCCCCTACCCCTCCCCAGGCTGCCGACTGCAGGAGTGGCCCTCGTGCCCCAAGCTGCAGAGAGCAGGCTGCTGCCCCTGGATGCCACCTCCCCCAGCCAGACGCTGCAACCCAGTTCAAACCTCCTCAACACTACAGGGAACACGCAGACCACATGGACTACTCTGCACCTGGCGGGAAACACTGTCCAGCCTGTCTGTCAGACCCTGTGCGTGTCAGACGGTAACGGTGATGGTGGCGGCATTGCTGTCCCACAGACTCTCTCTGTGTGTCCTGTCGGGATGAAGCCCGCCGCTCAACCTGCTACCATCCAGATCCAACCGCAGGCTGCGTCGACCGCTCCACAGGTTGCCATGGCTGTTCCTGTTCCACCCCAGTCGCCCCAGCAACAGCCAACCCAGCTCCAACCTGCCACAGTCTTGTCTCCTCCACCGTCCGCCATCTTGCCCCAGTCCACACTGGTTGCCCATCCTGTCAGTGTCTCAAAGGGTCAGCCTGTGGTCATGCCAGCGCTGGGTCCCCAGGTGGCGTTGCTGCCTCAGCCTGTAGCTCCGCAGTCCCGGCAGGCTCTAGTGCCCCTGAGTAGTCAGCCCCAGCCAGTCCTGTTGCCCCAGCAACCAGCCGTACTTCCTCATCCCCAGTCAGTCCTGTTGACCCATACCAAGAAGCAACCAATCCTACCACAGCCACAACCCACAATCGTCCCACAGGTGGTGGCGGCGATGCCCCATCACTCTGCTGTCACACCTCAGCATCAGTCTGTTGCAGCACCACAGCTGCCCCAACCCACGATCCTCCCACAGCAGCCCCAGCCTGCAATCTTCCCACAGCCTCAAACAACTGTATTGTCCCAGCCAGCGGTATTGCCACAGCAGTCAATATTCTCCCAGCCCCAGACTACATTATTACCCCAAACTACAATATTACCACAGCAGCCCCATACAACGTTCCACTCTCAGCCTGCACTCCTTCCCCAGTCCCAGGCCTCTGTGGTTGCGCAGCCTCAGCCCCACTCAAGCCTCCCTGGTCAACAGCATCAGGCTGCTGTGCTCCCGGTCCTCCAGACCATGCAGGTACTGCAGGTGAATCCTGCCGGTGCAACCGTTGCCGCTGCTGTCTCTGCAGCCCAGAGCAGCAGCAGCCCCAACGTGGTGTTCCTGCAGCAGGCAGCAGGCTCCTGCAGCACCCCGCAGGTCATCAGGGAGGACCTGAACACCAGCCAAGCGGCTCAGACAACTTGCCAGCACATCGTTATCATTCAGGCACCAAGTCAGGCGCCTTCGGTTGCACCTCAGGCCCCCCAAGCGGCTGTTGTGCCTGCTCCCATGCCTATTTTACCAAGCCATGTGGCAGTATCGGGTACGCACCCCACTGCTCAAACCCAGTCAGCTCCAGGCACCAAGCAGCTGGTGCAGATTCTTCCCCAGTTGCAGTCGCCGGCTCCTCAGACCATCTCCATGAACGGACAGGTGTATGTTTTACAGCCGGTCACGTCACCTGAAAAGGCTGCGGCAGTTCCTGCACAGGTCGGCCAGTCCTACTCTGCCGACGACCCGGCGAGCTGTAACGTCACTCTCCAAACCTTAGGGCCCCTCACCGCGAACCTGAACCAGACAGACCCGCAGGCTAGCAGTCAGAGTATTGTTCAAGTGCACACTATCGTTCCAACATCGCAAGCAGTTGTGCAGTCCACCCCACTGCCATCCACTAACCTGGCAGTGAATAGCTCCGTTTCAATCACTCCCACGACCCATGGAAACCCTTCCCCCTCCAAGCAGACCAAGGGTAAGGCTAAAGGCACTGTGAAGAAAATAGGGCCAAAGCGGAAACCAGGAAGGAAACCTAAACCGCCCCGAAGCAAAGACGTCAGAATCGGCCTCCTCCCGATTGCTGCCAAGGTCACAACACCGCAGCTGACCATCGCACCATCACAGCCGACAAAGCAAGCTAATCCAGTGAGGGCACTGAAACCATCGACAGCTCCTGCCCTAGCTCCTAAAACAGCCGTGACGTCCACAGAAACAGCAACTGTTAACAGTGTCACCCCTGGCCAAGATGCAACAGCAGCAGTCACCAAAAAGAGCACTGCTGTGGTGAAGTCACAGGTCACAGCAGTGACTGTAGCAACAGGAAGTGGCGTTTCAAGTACCACTTCTTCTATGATCACCTCGGCACCCGTTAGTGTCACTGCGTCAAGAACTTTAACCACAGTGACCAGTATCACCAAGCTTACGCTTAAGTCAACTGTCACCCAGCCAAACACATCCATTAGTAGTGTTTGCACCATAGCAAGTGCACCAACTGTGACAACATCCAGCTCCAATCCCTGCAGATCTATGCCCACCCCTGTTAGCATTACCCCTAAAGCAATAGCAGCTTCCAAAGATAGTGCCAAACCAAGCAGATCTGTTTTCACTGCAGCAAATTCGTGTTCTGTTGTGAATATATCCATAGACAATGGCATACAGGTGGCGAAAGCAACCACTGCAGTCTCTTGTGTGGCATCGATTGTGAAGCCCACATGCTCTGTGGTTGCTCCCCAACCGGTGGGCCGTGACTCGCCTCGCCAGAGTACTAAAGTGGCGGCTTCCGTTGGTCATTCCGTGCCCAGCGTACCACCCCACAGTTCAGTACAAGATACGGCTTCATTGGTTACCAGTGTGGTCTCTGCAACAACTAAATCCATAGTTACACCCTCAAGTTCTGTCTTGGCGTCCCCTATTCCCACCACCATCAGCAGCCTTGTGTCAAGTGGACCAGTGAATCCTACACAGTCAAATCAGAACATGATACACCGTCAAAGCAATTCATCAAATTTGCCGTCTGACTCCTCCATGCAGCTTCGCCACGCTTCCAATTTGCCCACTGTCCAAATGTCATGTGTTGAGCCGACCTCTCAGTCTGTGGCCCTGCAAGACCGAGCCAGTCACATTCACCACCCCCACGAGCCCAGAAAACGAGAGGATCACGTAAGCGCATCTCGGAATCAACCTCTGGAGGTTGGTCTGGCCACACTGTCTTCCACACCTATGAACTCTGCGCACCTGAAGCTAGACTCCCGAAAAGACAAAGAGCTTGTTTCTGTGGAGAAAGACCATTTGGTGGCTGTTAATCCCTGCCCAAGGAAAGACTCTTCGCTCCCTCACGATGTGTACACATTAGAACAGAGCACCTTGGAGCAGCCGCTCATGTCAAACAGGCAGACGGATTCGCCACTGTCGGCTGGTGGTCGCGGTTTCTCTGTCGCCTCCATGTTGCCCCCTGCGGGCCACAGTATTGGCGGCTCGTCCCACAACAGCTTTGGGTCTTTCAATTTCACACCAGAGCAGGCAGAGATACTGGCACTGGTGACTGCATGGGACCAAATCCCACCCAAGTCTCAGCAAGCCTCCAGCAGCAAAGACAGAAACCCAGAAATGCAGTTTAAACCAAACAAGCACCTAGACCTGCCCCTGGCAAAAACCTCCTCTTCCTCCCAAAGCGCCGTCCGATGTCCCCCGGTAGAGGGAGCAGCTACCCGACCCAACAACAGGCCGCCTCACAGTGTGTCCTATTCACATTCACAGTCCGCTTCTGTCGGCAGCTTAAACGTTAGCAACTTAATACGACCTAGTTCCTGCCAGCCCTACCCTGCATCTCCAAGTCTCCAAGCCTCGGTGTCATCCCCTGGAGTCCCCACCAACCTTGGCTCCCAACCATCTTCCGCCGCAATCCTTCCAAACTGCTCCGTCTCAGGACAGCTGAGCGATTACCCACCCAAGGGCAACCTCATGCGGTCGCATGTCAGCGTTTCGGAAAGGCACCTGAAGGAGCTTCCGAAGCGTCCCGCCCAGGACGACGTTATGCTCACCAGTAACAAGCGGCCTAAGGGCTGCCCGTCCGGCAACGTGGGACGGATGGATGTCAAGGGTGCCACGGACCACTCCCAGATGGCGATCGGCCAGATGACGCCCAACTCCTCGGCGGTTATGACGCGCATCAACCCGGAGGGGTCGCTCTTCTCCAGCAACAGCTTTATGAGCACGGTGCTGAGGCCGACGGACGCACAGCAGGGGCACCATCCCTCTCAGATGCTGGCCAATCAGGAACCCAGTCAGCCGGGGGTGGTGCATCTCCAAGGCGGACATCCACAACATGGAGGTGGAGGTCCTCCTCAGTCCCAACAGCACATCATTGGAGGAAACCCATATTTGAAGCAGCAGCAGCAGGAGCAGCAGAGGCATCATCACCTGTACCAGCTCCAGCACCACCTGACACAGTCGCAGGATGCCTCGCAGGCTCAGCTGCACGGCATCCACCAGAGGAGCATGCAACAGCAGCAGGACATACAGCAGCAGCACGTCCACAAGAAGAGGGGCATGGTGCGCGGAGCAGGACAGACTGGGCCTCCTGTTGGCATGCAGCAGAAGCAGCATCACTTGGAGAAGGGCGGGCTGCAGCAGCACCCTCCATCTCAACAGCACCAACAACAACAGCAGCAGCATCAGCACCCACAGCAGCAGCAGTCTCACCAGCAGCATCAGCAGCAACATGCACAGCAACATCATCACCAATCCCAGCAGCAGCAGCAACAGCAGCAGCAGTCTCAGCAGCTGCAACAGCAGTCTCAGCACCAACCTCCACAGTCACATCAGCAGCAACAGCAGCAGCAAAGTTCCCATTCACGCCACCAACACCTCCAGCAGCAGATACAACAGCAACAGCAGCAGCAGCACTTTGGGGCCCGGGGGCTGCAGGACAACAAGGCGTGCGACTCCCAGCCCTCCGGCCCGAGGCCTCACCAGCAGGGTAGCCACCTGGGGCAGCAGCAGGAGTGCCAGAGCGGCCCGGACCATGGCGCCGTCCAGAGACTCATGGGCTCTCGCGTCCTAGAGCAGCAGCTGACGTCGCAGGCCAACAGCGCTACGTCACGATCCTCTGACCTGGTCTGCGCTCCGTCGCGCCAGCGGCTCTCCAGCTACTCTGCTGAGGCGCTCATCGGGAAGTCAACTTCAAGTGGCGGTGACCAGCGCATGGGGCTACACCTGCAGGCTGCGGGGCAGAGGGGTGGTAACAACCAAGAGCAGGCGGACCTGCGCTACCTAGAGCGCAGCAAAGGGAACATCAACCACAACCCCTCAGGTAGCAGCAGACTGCCTCCTGACCACACCGGTTCAAGCGAGGTCCAGATGACCTTTAAGGGCAACCACCAGCTTGGCAACTTTGATGCCCAGGCGTCACGTGCAGGTGATGCCAACAACAAAAGTGGGCCTCCTGTCCAAAGGGTTCCTCAAGTCCAGGGCGGAACCTTCCGGATGGGTCCGCCGCCAGGTTCCGGAGGGGAAGGGCGGTCTCGCGTTCCGTACTCGGCCACCCATGCAGGCCCACAGGGCATGCAGATAGGTGTCGGACTCCCTCGTGAGCAGGACGCCTTGTGTCACCAGGAGGTCAGAGGTCACCAGAGCTTCATGCAGAGCCTGCTGGCGCCACACCTGGCAGACCAGACTGGCCACCAGAGGGGGCAGTGTTGCCCTCCGCCGGCGCCTGTCAGCCTGGAGTACGGCAGCTGTGTACCGGGAGCATCGGCAGGGGACATGCAGGCCAAGGCCTCCTCCAGCCCCAGCCTCAGCACCTCACAGAAGGCATCCGCCATGCGGCTCGGGGACAGCAGCAATAAGGGACACGTCTCTCAGGTGAGCGGCAACCTGCACGGCCAGGTGGTCCGTACGGGATTGTCGCACCCTGCCACGACGCCTCAGAGCAACGCTGAACCAGGAAGGAACCCAGCGCCGTCATCGTCGAGACCCCTCTCCGGTGGCAGCCAACGGACGCGGCACATTGGACAGGAGGTGCAGAGTTCTAAGATCCGGCCCGGGGAGCGGCCACGGTCGGCAGCTGTGCGGCCCTCAGACCCGTTTGAGTCAGAGGGCTCGCTGCCTCTCCAGGGCGTGATCCTGGGCCGCTCGCAGGCGAGCGGGGACACGCGGCGAGGAGGCGGCAGCATCGAGACGGGCGGAGAGACTCGGCAGCGTGGCAGCATCGTGCGCTTCATGCCCGACACCTCCCACGTCAGCAACGCAGATAACAACCTGGTCTCGGATCAGCATCAGCACCTCTCTCAGAACTTCAGCTTCCCGTTCCCCATCGCGGACGGCAGTATGAACCCCCCTCCTCCCCCACCCCCCATCAACACCAACTCCACCTTCATCCCACCCGTCAGCCAGTCCGGCACCTCTCGCACCTCCCTACTTCCCGTGGAGCCACCCCAGAACACACTGCCCTCCTTCTACCCATCCTACTCCCCCGCGGCCCACCCCTCCCTCCCCAGCGACATCCCTCTGCAGTACTTCTCCAACCAGATGTTCACTAGCTCCGCCCCGTGTGCGGACAAGAGCAGCGCGCCGCCACCGCTCAACAACCGCTTCAGCTCCATCTTGTCTCCGCCGCGCGCGGTCGGTTTCGCCCAGGCCAGCTTCCCTCCACTGCTGCCTGAGATGCCGCCACCCGCCTTGCCCATCGGGAACACCCCCTCGGCCATCGCCCCGCACCTGCCCAACTTCAACCTCACCTCGCTCTTCCCGGAGATAGCCACGGCGACCATGCCCCCCGACGGCTCTTCCGCCATGCCCATGTCCCCTCTGCTGTCGCTTGGCAACGCCTCAGCGGCGGACTCCGGCAAGCAGAGCAATCGCCCCGCCCACAACATCAGCCACATCCTGGGACATGACGGCAGCTCGGCCGTGTGACATGATCGTGTGTGTGTGTGTGTGTGTGTGTGTAAGTTGCCGGTTAGCAGCGATGCTTTCGAGAAACTGGGCCCTAGTCATCTCAGCTGTGTGGGACCCTGTTGGCCTCATCCTAGTTCTGGGTCCAATTCTGATTCTGCTAATGGTTCTGTTAATTGCAGTCTGAAAAGGACTCCCACTATGTGAAGCTCTTGGTTGCGTGTCTGTCCTGCATGTCTACAGCAAGCAGGGCAACTGCCCTGCTGTACGCGACATCAATCACACTCAGATTCAGTTACATTGTAATGTATTGGAAATCTATCAAATTGACTAGTGGTGATGTGGGTGGTTGCAGGTTCAATCTACTCCCTCTACTATGTGAAGATGCCTTTTGACAAGTCTATTCGCGATCTCCCTACAAGACGCTAAAAGTGATCCATTATGCAACTTTTTATGCAACGCTTCTGGGCAACAATACTGTAAGATTTTATTTGACAGTCAATACAACACTTTTATCTTCAGAACTTGGATCAGCGGTAGATAAATTGATCTCAATCTCTGTATCAGAAAATCAGGGGCCAATTATGTTGCTGCCCAGAAAGATTACTCAAAAAGTTGCCCTGTGTATCATCACCACTAGTCAATAGTCACTATGCGAAATCTGCTGTTTACTGTGAGAGTAGCAGATGTTGCCATTTCATCAGCAATATGCCAAGTGGAGGCTCACTAGTCCCTAATGATAGTTTCCCCGTTGTCAGCTGAGGCACAACTTTTGGGGGACATATACCCGTTCAACATCCCAATTGCAAAAGAGAAAATGACATTTGAATTATCCTTGTGCGAGATATTGATTATTGGTCTGGTGACTTCATAACAAGGCCACAAGCACAAGGTTGGGTTTGGACAGCAGTTTGGATCATGCAATGTACCCTAAGCTGTTGCTGACTTAGTAATGTCCCTCACAGGGACCCTCTCTGGAGTTGTCATTAGGTTTCATGAGGTATAAAGTTCTATTCAGGTTTCATAAGTTACCTGTAGCTGTGATGGTTTGAAGCTCCCATGCTGCTCGGTCTCATAGCCATGGTGATATGGTCATATCATGACGGGCAGGGTTCCACAGGGGCATCATTTTCAGAATTGTTTTAACGTAGAAGTAGAAGTACTCTTACTGATGTAATTACAACACTAGTAGCATATTATATGGTTTCAACTTTGCAGTATCATACTAGTAGTGTCGTTATAATTACATCCTCAACAGTACTACTACACTTCACTTCTACTTAATGCAACTATGATCATGTTCCCTATAAACACAAGTTACATTTCTATTTCTGTATTCTCCATAATTATTGATTACTTCAGTGTTTCTTACACCATGTTGAAAACGTTTTTGTGGACCGTTTATTTCACCTTCATTGTGAAAGGGTGTATTTTTTTTTCGTTCTTTTTTGTATTCAAATTAGGTTGCCTATGAGGCAGGAATATGAGTATTTATTTTAAGTTCATGGAATGAATTGTAGATATTTGTAAATATAAAAAGTTGATTATTAAAGGTTTTTTAATGTAAAGCTTCGGAACATTTGCCTCGCCCCCCTTGTTTTGTGCGGTCTCCCCATTACTATATAGAAAACACGCACAACAGCTGTCCCTTCTGCTACACATGGGGTGAAGGTAAGCTGCATGGTTGTGGTTTGTCCTTTTTAATTGGCTGCATGTTGTGACTGTGGCCAGCCAGCAGAGGGCAGTGTAGGTCTGGAAACCACAGAACCCACGTACTTACCAGAAACGTGGGACACAGTCTTACCAATTCGCTATTACAAACCTGCAGAGAGTATTTTGAATTTCAAGTCAAAGACATCTTTGGCTGGTCAGACCAAATAATATGAACTTAAAATAAAAAATGCACATGTGACAACTTTTTTAAATTAAATAATTAACTACATATAACTGAACCTTAATCTGACGCCTATATCCAAAATCTGCCTTTAGAATCCCTGGCGTGGGAACTTAGGTTCTTAATCAGTAGAGTCCCCAGTGTAATGTGGGATTGGCGGCCTTGCTGGAGGCCACACCTAACCTGCTGTTGTACATCTGAAAAAGCACAGCTGATATACCTTTATACATAATAAGTACCCATGAGCAGTCAGTATCAATGTGAAGTTTAATGTTTTATTGCATTTCACATTCTCATGTTGTGGGGTTTTCAAGCATTTGTATCACTCCCCAAGATATTTTTTCACTCTAGGCGAGCGCCTTGCCTATCAACAGCCCTGATGCTCTGCGAGTGGAGCTGCCAGGCTAATGAGGATGAGGGTAATTGACAGACATAAAGCTTGGGCTGGACTGGCCATAGGGCATACAGGGCATTTGCCCAGTGGACTGCTGGTGATTTTGGCCTGGCCTATAGGCTCTTTTCCACTGCCTGTTTTCTACATGGTACAGTTAGACACAGGTTTCGATTAATCAAGCATGGCACAGCTTGAAAACTAGCCCTCCCCTTCTGCTGCCCAATACCCAGAATGCTCTGTGTCAGCTCCCTCTCAACGGTGAATCAAAAAAAAAAAATCACGGTAGCCACTAGATCATCTCTCTTGGAATGCTCTGTATATTGACACAGTATTACTTTGATATTAAAATGGAAGGCAGAAATCAACATTGTAGTATCCAAATATGATGTCGCTGAAACTATTTATAGCCTACTTTGATAGATGAGATATACACTCACTGGCCACTTTATTAAGAACACCTCTCTAGTGCTGGGTTGGACCCCCTTTTGCCTTCAGAACTGCCTTAACTGCCTGCAACAATACTCGGGTAGGGTGTGGCATAGCATTCCAACAAAGATAAATTGTTACTAGGGCTGCAACGATTAGTCAACTAATCGTGACTAATCGACTATAAAAATTTGTCAACAATAATTGTCATTGTCGACTAATCGTTTCATTTAATTCAATGCTTGTTTACTTACTTTACTAATGCTTTATTACTTTATTGAAACCTACAATTGCCCAGCACGTATGAATTGGACATTGTATCAAGTAAATAAGTTGCCATCATGATTTAAATAAGCAAATAAGTTGATATAATGTAAGTAAATAAGTTGCTATCATGATTTAAAGCTCATTGTGAGCTGTAAGATTTTTTTCACTTCCCTGCACTAGAGGCCGGGAAGGTTTGTCGGAGGTTGGAGCATGTATTTTTGACTTGGTGACTAATCGTGACTAGTTCTATCGATTAGTCGACTATTAAAATAATCGTTAGTTGCTGCCCTAATTGTTACCAATTGGCCCAAATTGTGCTAAGAAAATATCCTTATGCCATTGTATCTCCAGCATGAAACGTTGATGTAAAGCAGGACCAATTCATGTTTTCATGTTGTTGGCGCCAAATTCTGACCATTCCAATTGAGTGTTGCAGTAGATATCAAGACTCATCAGACCAGGCAACATTTTTTCTGGTCTTCTAGTGTCGTTTATGGTAAGCCTGTGCAAATTGTTGCCTCATTTTCCTATTCTTAGCTGACAGGAGTGGCACCAAATGTGTTTTTCTGCTGCTGTAGCCCATTTGCCCCGACGTTTGATGTACTGTGTAATCAGAGATTCTCTTATGCATACCTTGTCAAGTCAAGTCAAGTTGGTTTTATTGTCAATTTCTTTACATGCACTGGTCATACAAAGAATTTGAAATTACGTTTCTTGCTTTCCCATGCAGACATAGACTAATCTAGGTAAGGGCATAGACAGTGTAGACATAGACAGTACCTTGGTTGTAATGAGTGGTTATTTTACGTAATGTTGCCTTTGTATTAGCTCAAACCAGTCTGGCCATTCTCCTCTGACCTCTGCCATCAACAAGGCATTTTTACCCATAGAACTGCCGCTCACTGCATATTTTTTTTCTTTTTGGACCATTCTTTGTAAACCCTAGAGATGGTTGTTTGTGTTTGTCTATTTGATTCTGAAATATATCAAGCATAGGCCTATATCAAGACCTTTCGGCACCAACAGCCATGCCATGGTCAAAGTCATTTAAAAAACCTTTCTTCCGCATTATAATTCTTGGTGAACTTTGCCTCAAGGTGTTCCTATTAAAGTTACCGGTGAGTGTATGTCCGCCTTACATTAAATAAACTGTAAAGTAATACTACGTTCCAACGGTTAAAACATAACTTCAACCATATTCCGGGTAACACGGTAATTAAAACATAAACCGGCCTGGTTTAACAGCCTCTCTCAGCTCAACACTGCACTGCACAGCCAGGTTGTTGTGGAAAAGGGCTTTTGTAATGGTGTCTGTCTTCATGTCGCTACAACAAACCTCCCACCCTGGTGCTTGAATTCCTTGAAAATGCTTGAATTTCAATTGAGTGTTTTCAAGGTTGTGAAAATGCTTGAATTTTTGTTAAGTGCTTGAAAATGCTTGAAATGTCTGTCAAATCAAACTCAATAAACAAAATAATAGAAATACAAACCCCAACTCCGGTGAAGTTGGGACGTTTGGTAAACGGTGAATAAAATCAAAATGCTATCATTTTCAAAACATTCAATCTATTCATTAGATGGAGAATAGTGAAAAGACAACATATTAAGTGTTAAAACCGAGAAAAAATATTGTTTTGGGGGACATATGTACTCATTTCTAATTTGATAAATGCAACACGTCTCAAAAGAGTTGGGACGGGGACAATAAAAGGCAGCAAATGTCGAGGAAGACTAAAAACAAAACAAAAGACAACACTTAACAGTTAAATACCTTAACCGATGAGATGATTTTATATAAAAAACAGTGTTAATTCCCATCTTGGACATAATTTCAATTTCATAAATGGTGAGTGTGTTCCTTGTCATGTTTTGCAATGTTTTCCTTTCTGTAGTGCTTACACTGCGACAGGTCTTGACCAAAAGCTCACCATTTTATCACCTGCTGGTCCTTATGATGGAGCCAAACTGTTAAAACAGTAGAGAATGCAATTTGACCTATGTGGCAGTAATCGAAGATCTCCCTTCAAAATATAATGCATGAGTGGCTTTTCATGCTGTTTAAAACCCATTTATACCATTCAGCACTGTATTTAACTTTACAGATGAGTGAGAACATCTTAACCAATGCACTACTGCACCCGCATGCCATCATGGAGGCTGACTTTTGAAGCTAGCACTAACACAAGTTGGATGGTCCATTTTCACTGTAGCACAGGATGTGCAATGCTCTATTATTGTCAAAAAGAATGGACTTCTACAACTTCTGCCGACTTTCATGTATATTTCATGATGTCATGAACCTATACAATGATTTTAAAAACAAAAATATGTCTTATATACACTCAATCGTGGTAAATAAAAGGGAATTCAAAAATGTATGTAATAACTATGGTAATTATTCCCTTTGCATCTTTAATTCTGAGTGACTCAGCCTCTCTGTGATGATCTTATACCTGGACACCTATATTGTCCGTCAGTACAATTCATTTTGAAATTTTCTTCTTTGTTGTTTTCTTATTTGGATGTTTACTAAATTTCACTGATCCCCGTCCCAACTTATTTGAGACGTGTTGCATTTATCAAATTAGAAATGAGTGCATATGTCCCCCAAAACAATATTTTTTCTCGGTTTTAACACTTAATATGTTGTCTTTTCACTATTCTCCATCTAATGAATAGATATAATGTTTTGAAAATTTTGATTTTATTCACTGTTTACCAAACGTCCCAACTTCACCGGAGTTGGGGTTTGTACATTGTTAAGGTACAAAATCTGAGGGAGTGAGATGGAATTTGCCATCAACACCCTAAAATTGATTAGAATGCAGGAACTTGCATCTTAAAAACCTAAAATGTTCTGGGGGAGGACCCCCACATCCCCCTGCCACTCTGTCCACCAAGTCCACCTTTCTTTAGAAAAAGCCCCGTCTCTTCATGTTACACCTGCATATTTTTCTTACTATGGTGGGAACAAAGCAAAGTATACTGGGTGATCATTGGTGTTGCATGGTGTGTCGCTGTGCTTCCCATGACCATCATCATTACATGGGCAAACATAACTTGTATACTACCTATTTAAAGGTTCTTGGAGGTGCTGGAAAAGTGTTCACATTTGTTCATGAAAAATATGGATTTAAATATTAATTATGGCTGTTGTGGTCAAAATAAATCATATTTGATTATTAAAAAGGTTTCATGGTCTCTCAAGGCCGGGCAGACCGGTCTTGGTTGGAAATGCCCAGCCTGATTTTGTTTGGCCCAGAACAGCCCTGATCATAGCCAGGCAGTTTCTCTCTCTCTCTCCCACACACACACACTCATGGGTATCTCTCTCTCTGTTTCACAGAGGGATAGCTCTCACAGCATATTTCATCAATTACTGCCTTTACACTGCCACATTTCTCAGGCACTGACTGCTCTTCGCTGTCTGCAGCACAGATGTTGGTGTTTGACCTTAATGCTTTTCTCTTCTTTGTTTTTGATGTTTTAAGGCCGTGCCACAGTAACATAATGAATGACACACACACACATACATACTCAGAGTAAAATAAAAGGGTTTTAAGTTTTTTCTCAGCTTTATTTACATGCAATAGTGCTCAATAGTGCCTGTGATGTAACAACTGCTCCATTACAAAAAAAAACAAACTTGGATATGTGATACTGTATATACTGAACGCCCCAGACATGGTTATCAGGGCTGGACTGATAATCTGGCATACAGGGCATTTTCCCGGAGGGCCCTTAGTCCTCAAGGACTGATGCCGCCTTTTTTTCTTTGGGAAGATGTTTTTTTCTATCTTACAGACCCGACAGTGGACTGAGCCAATCACAATATTCAAGGGAGATATATGGGGACTGTGTGAGGTGCCGGTTTAGTCCCAGCCCAGCCCTCATGGTTCTGATGAGGTTCTCCTTCATGTCCAGCGCAGTTCGCTTCTAGCAGGGCCGGATTATCCAAAAGGGCCAGCGCCACAGTGCTCAGCACCACAAGACACAAACTTAACAAATATTGTTTATAAAGGGGGCACCAGGGAGGTATAATGCCCAGTGGCACCACATTGGCTTAATCCGGCCCTGCCTTCTAGAACCAGCCTGCTCTTAGAAATGACCCGCCCAAGGCCCGTCTCAATTCCTCCGGACGGACCTACCCTTAGAACCCGAACCAGCTTTCTCAGGGCATATTTGGGGTTCCTTGGACTCAACCTCCCTTTAGGAACGACCTGCACATGGCAAGCTGTGAGTTCCTTTAGAAATATACCAGCCTGCACCAAGGCAACGTTGAGATCCTTTGAAACTGGTGCCCCTCCCGGGCTGGCAGATTTGGGCTCGCATCACAGAGTTCCTCAGTCAGTCTATGTGTTGCCTCAGGGCCTGGCTCTTTAGCAGAGCGGCTAATACTGACACCAGCTGTGCCGCCCCAACTTAACACATCAAGTCTCTGGTGAACGATACAAAACAGTGTCCAGCAAAAACGTGAACCTTTCCCTCTCAGTCAAATGAGCTTATTCTAAGGTATACAAGTTTTTTCTCCTTTTTGTTTCCAGAAAGATGCCCAGTCAGTGTTCAATTTCAGGCAGCTAAAGAAAAAATAAATACATACCTACAATATATTCTCTTATTTTATCAGATGCTACACTACTGAAGGCAGAACGCTTGTACATTGCATACATTTGTTAATAGATTGTTAATGTTGAAAAATACATAATATGTGGACGGTATTAATGTCTATGCACAGCCCCAGAGCACAGTGGCAGACGGCAGGTCGCCTGCTTTGGTGTGGACACATAGCGGGAACTCTGAAGCACTTGTAGCAGTTCAGTTGGTCTCTGAAACACTTGTAGCAGTTCATAGGGTCTATAAAACACTCTGGAACACTGGTAGCAGTTCAGTTGGTCCATGAAACACTCCTGAACAGTTATAGTAGTTCAGTTTGTTTACAGAACACTCATAACATTTCAGTTGGTCTTCGGAACACCTGTTCAGTTGGTCTGCGAATCCCAACAGAACTTTTAGTTCAGTTGATCTCCGGAACACTGACAACAGTTCAGTTGGTCTGTGACTGAGGCCGAGAGTTCTCAGGCTCTTAGTGGACCGAAGTGTTCTGGTAGATCTTAGAATCTTGTCGGAGTGTTCCTTGTTCCGGAATGTTCCGTGAAATTTCAGCATCTTGTCAGAGTGTTCCAAAGTGCCCAGCTGGAAGTCGTTTGGGCCTTGCTTTTTGAAACAAAATTGGTGCGCGTGCACACACACCAAATCTGCGCTTAAAGTGTGCTTAAACTGCCAGATAAAATAAAATGCCACAGAAACGCAGAGTATCATTTACATTCACTGGATGCTTGACCTAATGTGAGCGATTAGCGGCACTTGAAAGGCAGCCTTGGCATCACACAGAGATAAGGGTCGTACAGATGTGTGTGCGTGTGTGTGTGTGTGTAAGATAAGGGCTGTGCAGATGTGTGTGCTTGTGAACAAACAGCAACACTAACAGTTTGTGAGAAATGTCTTCCCCCATAGCTGCATATCAAATATACATTCCACATTTCACAAAGGAGAACATTCGATTCCACTTGGCATCCAGCATCAGAGATCAGAGAGAGTGTGTGAGGGTGAGTACACTTCTATTACACAGTTGAGAGTGTGAGTTTCCATTACAGATCTATGTGTGTGTGTGTGTGTGTGTGTGTGTGTGAGAGAGAGAGAGAGAGAGAGAGAGAGAGAGAGAGAGAGAGAGAGAGAGAGAGAGAGAGAGAGAGAGAGAGAGAGAGAGAGAGAGAGAGAAAGAGAGTGAACATCACATCAATCATCTGGAGACAGAAGGCCTATTGTCTACTACAGTCAACATGTGGAAAACAAAACAATAACTCAAGAAGACCAGCGCTACACGCGTCAAACTGAATTACAACTCTGAAACGCAAACCAAATGGTATGACTAACACATAGTTGAAGACCGTGGAGAAAAAAAAAAGCTCTTCGATAATACTGTATTAAAATGCTTTGAAAATCAAAACAAAACTAATGCAATCATCACAAACTGGCCACTTAATGTTGAAAGAAGAAATATGGAAAACTGCAGCCATCTTCAGATGTCACAATACTTGTTCTTGTATCTTCTTTCTTTTGTCTTCAGGCAGACGTTGATATACGCATCAGGCATGTAGACAGTCTTTAGGGAGACAGGGATATACAGTACGTATACAGGTAGACTGACAGTGAGTCCCTTTGTCCCGGCAGTTTGGTTGACCAAGTGTTCTGAACTCACATATGAGATAGACGTACATATCACCTATACATCATACAAATCGCACTCCTATTTACAAACATATAAATATATAAATACATCTCTTATATAAAAAATAAATATTCTTTTCTCTTTTTTTCTGTCGACAGTGTTCTAGCCGTCCCATGTCCCTTTTTCGTCTGAGAGTGTGTGTAGGATGTGAGAGGAGAGTGTGTCTAGCGGTGTGAGTGAGCTGTGCTTGCTGCTGTTTGTTTTGGGCTCGGAGTGTGTGCTGTGCGTGTCTGGCTGAGTGTGAGAGGCGTGTGTGGTGGTATGTGTGTCTAGCGGTGTGTCGTCTTCAAAAGGCATTGTTGCGTTGTCCCCCTCCTCTGGGGTTGAAAGGGGGTAGCACTGGAGATCTGTATGGACACAGGAGAAGCAGAAAGCACAACATTTTACCAACTTATACAAATGTAGACTTTGGACCACTGATCTGAATAAAGGGAATGCCGCATGTTTGATTCATAACTGAAGCTGGGACATGAGACCACTTTTTGGGCGGAACAAGGAAGTAGAGCGCTATTCCCCAAATATCTCTATGGGAGACTTGAAACAATGTATCTCCTTTGAAATTTTTGCTGAGTCGGCACTGTTTCCCGTCCCTTTCAAACACCCCAAATATTTTTTCTGCCTGACCCTTCATTTTAGACAGCTATTAAATTGTTTAAATGACCAATGAGCAGTGGTAGTCGGGTTGATTGACGGTTAGATTTGCTTTAGAAATCTTTTGATTGACACTCAACAAGTCGGCATTGTCGGCCTATATCAGCGCTTGTTCCCACGATTGCTAAGGTATGCTTCTGGAAATTTGGGGCGGAAGTAGGCCTATTCAGTGCTTTGGACTATCAGTGCTTTGGACATTGTTGAATACTGAAAATACTGACTTTCAGTTCAAACTCAAGACAGCTTTGGAACATGAGACCATTTTTTGGGCGGAACAAGGAAGGGAAATTTTAAGTGCTGTGGGTGCCCGCACACCTTGAAAGTCTTTTGTTTGCAGATGCTGTGCAGCTTCTCAAAATGTCTTAATTTTCATAACCGTGCGTGCGTGCGTGCATGTTTCCTCATTTCCTCCTACCTGCCAGGATTTCGTCCTCTAGGGTGGTGGCTTGGCTCGGGTTGCGTTGCAGCTCTAGCGAGTCGCGTGAGCTGAGTCCAGACGGCGGCCTGAGGAGCAGGGAATTCTGAGAGCTGAGGGATGCGGGTGGCCGGAGGAGCAGGGAATCATGGGAGCTGAGATCGGCAGCAGGTGTCCTCATGAGTTCCAGGGTGCCGTGATCCCCAGGTGTCCTGAGCAGCTCCAGGGTGCTGTCATCGGGCAGGCAGCAGCTGACGTCCAGATCAGGGGACATGGGACAGCTAGAGTGGGGGCAAGAGGGAACACCAACACATGAGGCACACGTCACCACACACACACACACAGGGGTGGCGAACACATGAGGCACACGTCACCAACACATGAGGTAGACGTCACCATACAATGCCATGAGACCACCACGGGATCCATGTCTCTGTCTCTCACACACAAGTTGATTTACATTGAAAAAAATAATGCAGATGAGAAAAAAATACTAACAAAATCCAAATGTTGTCAAGAGCTTCATATAATTTAGTCTGACACATTCCCACACTGTGCTGGGGCGTATGAACTTTCTCAGACACACAGGGGTAAAATGCAGTATAAAGGAAGGATATGTAGGTGGATATGTATGTACATATGTATATATCACACAAAGAGGGTAAGCTATATATGAAATATTTCACGTCTGAGATGATGTGGGGGGGCGTAGCAAATATGGCCTCTGTAGCGTAGCCTATCAATACCAGCTGTGTGTCTGCAGAAAATGAATCTCACATGTGGACTGGAGCGTTCTGACCTCCGTTTCCTCCTCCCTCCCCTCCAGCCCACAGAGACAAGCGAACAGAGATGCCGACTGACTATGTGGAGGTAAAAACACTTGCATGTGTCTTGCTTATACACACAGGTGGAATAATGAAAAAAACCTCTGATAATAACCTCTCTATAATTGGCAGGGTTAATTTATAGCTCGGAATTACAAAACTATGTAATTTTATCATTATTTTTCTCTTTCTCTTTTTCTTTGCCATCTTAATCCGGCCGGCCCTGTGTGTCTCGCTTACACACACAGGTGGACTCAAGACATGGGAAACAGTCCAGCGAGATACTTGTGTAAGGAATGGGATGGTTGGATAAAAGTGTTCAAACATGGAGCGCCACGTCAATATGGGGGAGGGGAGATGTGGACAGTTCAGCAGGGGAATACACGGAACGGGCAAATCTTCCCTACAAAGGCAAAGTGCAGTAACCACAAATCTTGTCAAACTTGAGTATAGACTGAAAATGGTCTTCCTAACACCTCATTTGTCTTGTGACAAAGCCTTATAGTCCAGATGTGTCCCGTTATAGAGACATTGATATGTCAGATTTGCAATATCCGAATGAATACCAAGACTTTGACGGCTTTTTTCTTAAGTTTCAATATTGGTGTAGTTACTGCACTTAAACTTTGTAAGGCAGAGGTGAAAGAGTTCACATATGCCAGTAAGGGGAGGCGAGATATGGAGCAATAGGCTAGTTAGGGAGTGTGGGGAAAGACCAAGTGAAATGGGTGTATGGCTAAATAAAAGTGTTCACATACTGTATGTAGCCTCACGCCAGTAAGGGAGGCGAGATAGGAGGGAAGGCCGGGTGAAATGGGGCTAAATAAAAGTGTTCACATATGGAGCGTCAGTATGGAGAGGCGAGATATGGTCTGGTGTGGTCCATATATAGTCCAAAGGCCAGGTGAAATGGGTACGGGTAATGAAAGTGTTGTTCACACATGGGATCACACGGAACGGGCATATGAGAGTATTCACATATGAAGCGTCTGTAAATCAAGGCGAGATATGGTCCAGCATCATCTGGATAATCGCCCAGCGAGATACCGTATTATGGAGAACAGGCAGGTAAAAGTGTTCACATATGAGAGCTTCAGTAAGGAGAGGCGAGAGAGGGAGAAGTCTGGCTAGGTTGAATGTGGGGAAAGGCCGAGTGAAATGGGTGTATGGCTAAATAGAAGTGTTCACATACTGTATGTCACGTCAGTAAGGGAGGCGAGATATGGAGAAAGGCCGGGTGAAATGGGGCTGAATAAAAGTGTTCACATAGGAGCCGATGGAGAGTAAGGAGTAAGGAGAGGTGAGATATGGTCCAGCGTGGTCCAGATATAGTCCAAAAGTGAAATGGGTATATGGTTAAATAAAAGAGTTCCCATATGGGGCGTCGCATCGGAAAGGGGAGGTGAGGGAGGAACAGGAGGTCGAGATTTGGGGAATGAATGCCTGACTCCAGGAAGGTGAAAGTGTTCACATGTGGAGCTCTATCTCTATATCACACATGGGGGCCGAGATTTAGGGCATATGAAAGCAGAAATGTCGGGCACGTGGAAGTGCTCACATATGGGCCTAAATGTCTTGGCTCAGATAAGTACTGGAGGACTTGAATTTGTGAGAGTATTCACACATGTGCTACTGGCACTGAGGGGGGCTTAGACATGTGAGTGGTCACACTTGGGTCATCAGTTCCTGGTTCAGGTATACGTACAGAAGGCTTACAGTAGAAAGGTGAGAGTGCTCAAACAGCGGCCTCACTTTCCTACCTCCAGGGCTCATACAGAGGAGGGCTTAGATATCTTTGCTGTCCAATTAAAACCTTGTATCTCCACTTTTCTTTTTTTATTATTAATTTATAAATCACTATTTTGTAAATAAATAAACATTTCAACATTAAAGTTGGTCATTAAATAATTTATCATACATATGGACACAAATATAAAATAGGAAAAAAATGAAGATAAAAGGTTTCTGCTGGACAGCGACAATAAGAAACGGTCCAGCAGCACTGAGAAAGAATTGTGACTATCCCCCAGCAATACACCTTTCTCTATAGAGGTAAGCAGGAGTATCCTGCACTTTCCCATTGGCATACAACTACACTTAACTTGACAGTGGCGTCATACGTATGACATGACAGTGTCATAACAGTGTCATGACACAGTCAGGGACGAGTCGTTAACATGAGTGTCATAAACGTTTCATAGTCATGACAAGTTGACATTGATGGGCTGTCTTTATCATAACCAATGCCACATCATGACAGTCATACAATGTTTATAATAGCATTGACATAAATGCATGACTGCGTCATGACATTGCTATGACATGGTCATGTCATACGTATGACGTCGGCGTCAAGTAAAGTGTTACAGCGTGTACCTACCCGTTGCCATAGTAGGGTGGCGGGTGCCCGTTGGGCACGGCGGCTTGGGGCAGCAGCGTGTCACATTCCATCTCACAATCGGCCTCCTCCTGCAATGGAACAGACATAGATGGATGACGTTCGTTTTGTCTAACTGTTAGAGCAAAACTTTTTTTTCTTTTTCCTGATGTTTAAAAGAAAACTTTTACATGTCTGAAGTACACCTTTGAAACACAGACATGTCCATGTTAATTCCACCACCATCTTCAATACCAACAGCCATGCCCATGCCAACATCACCAAAGTTTACACATACAGTTTCCAGAATTCAGTCCACCTGCTGCATGTTCGGTTGTGTGTGTGTGTGTGTGTGTGTGTGTGTGTGTGTGTGTGTGTGTGTGTGTGTGTGTGTGTGTGTGTGTGTGTGTGTGTGTGTGTGTCCGTGTGTGTGTGTGTGTGTGTGTGTGTGTGTGTGTCTGTCTGTCTGTCTGTCTGTCTGTCTGTCTGTCTGTGTGTGTCCGTGTGTGTGTGTGTGTCCGTGTGTCTTCACCTGGTGCATGCCCGGTAGTGTGTGCGTGGGAATCTTCCCGTTGGCTAGGTAGTCTCCGTTGGGGTGTGGGTGTGGGTGTGTTGGGGGGTGCAGGCGGGGGTCCAGAGGACAGCGAGTCACCACTGCGCCCCCCTGAAGAGGCACCATGGTGTACTGGCACGAGGTCGCCACAGGGGGCGCCACCACCGGGAAACACAAGTCACCTGCTTGCTCTGGAGACACACACAGGGGAGAGAAACACAGGGGTCAGGTTAGTGTCCAGAGGTTATCTAGACCAGGTGTTAGGCTTAAAGGGACACTCCACCCATTTGCATTAGGCTTTCCATTGCTAGACACCCAGTCATACTTTTGAATGGTTGTGCAACACTCTCTCAATTCCCCCTGAGACAGGAGAAATCCGTATTCACCTCAACACTTCCTCCTACAATGATGTAAAACTCATCATTTTGCATTATTGTAGGAGGGAGTGTAAGAGAGGTGGATTTCTGTTGAGACTACAAGCCTTTTTCCCACCCTTTCAACCCCGCCCATAGGGGGTTGGACCTAATGCACTAACAGACCTATCACAGATCAGTGTGCCAGTGCTTTTGAAATCACTGGCATTGAGGCTCCAGTAAATGGTAATACTGTGCAGACTTGGGGTAAAGCATAGACGTACTGTCAGTGGGGGGGGGGGGGGGGGGGGGGGGGTATTCCCTCATAGTCGTCCTGCGTGCGAATGCAGGAAAAGGCGTGGTGTTTTTTCCCGCCGAGAATTCAACGACGTCGATGACGTCAATTCACCTCCGTGACCACAGGGGGCGAACTAACTCATCCAGTTGAGCCCAGTCCCGGAATGAATCACGAAGCTAGCCAGCTGGCTATCTAAAACGTAGCCTAATATTCCACTAGTAGCCTACTTCTAAAAGTTGGGGCCAAATTAGATGGTACAACATCAGTTTCTTTTTAGTCAAGTATTACAGTCCATGAGATTAAATGCCAAACAAAAGCCGTTTTAAACAATAGACAGCCTGAATGGCCATTCACACCTGGGGCCTAGTAGTAGCTAGCCAGCTAAATCAGTCATTACAACAAAGCTAGTTGACTAGCCACCTGAAACGTAATTCTACCACTAACAAAGATGCTTCTTGCTATTAATTTAAAAAGTTGTGGCGTAATTAGACATGAATGATAGCATACAAGATTCTCTCTTTATTCATGTTTTACAGTTCAGGTGGTTAAATGCCAAACAAAAGCCGTTTTTAAATACAATAGATACATCTAATGGCCATATTAACAGCTAGCTTAGCAACTGTCAGCCAAACCCATTCAAACTCTACAGGACATTAGCGAACCCTGTTTTAGGAGCTAGCTGCCACACTACAAACGAACAAAGAGGCTTCTTTGCTACTACCACACTACAAACTTATATCATTTTCAGGATGGCCTTTTATGGATATTTTTAATTGATTTTTTTGGGAGTTGTACTACTGAAATAGAACACCGTTTCTCTTCTCCCTGTCAAGTAAACTCCAGTGATTTCCTGCCAAGTCAACCGCATCGTGTTTTTCCTTTTCCTTATTCAAACCTCCGCGGTAGGGTAGAAGAATAGAACACCACTGACCTATCAGGGCCAAGTACTCACTGAACTGCTGCAAGCACATTGACCAATCACAGTGCAAGAGCATAGCATCAGCTCACAGACATTTCAGCCTGGGAGAACCATGCGTGTACCGCAGCCAGGGGTTGTTTTATCGCTGCACAGGGGGGCGTGGTGGCTACTTTTCTGTGCTGCACCTCCGTGGAGGTGCTACTATGAATCCCCCTTAAGTCACTGGCAGAGCTGCCTGGGTGTGGCCTGTGGAACTTGAGCATTGCAATGCATTATGGGAATTGTTGTCACAAATCCACAAGCACTACAAAGTCATTTTCTGCCTTTTCCCGGGCAAGAAGGCACCAAATTAGATGCTACTATTCTACTACATATATGACCCACTTTCAATACATATTCATGTCTCCACCGGTGGAATGCCCCTTTAAGTCAAAGGCTGTTGTCATATGATGCCTGGCATCCAATCATAACAGTGTACGCAATTACTGAGTTTGACAATGACAACAATTTCCAGCTCAAAATTGGTTTGACTAAATACGTAAGTGAAGAATCATGATATTTAATGTGCATGTGTGTGTGTGTGTGTGTGTGTGTGTGTGTGTGTGTGTGTGTGTGTGTGTGTGTGTGTGTGTGTGTGTGTGTGTGTGACTGACTACTCACTCTATTTGAGCAGGGCAGTGCAGAGGCAGTATGAGATGACAAAGAAGACTATAGATAATATCTGTATAAATACATACTGTGTGTGTGTGTGTGTGTGTGTGTGTGTGTGTGTGTGTGTGTGTGTGTGTGTGTGTGTGTGTGTGTGTGTGTGTGTGTATGTCATATATGAACTCACTCTGTTTGAGCAGGGCGGTGCAGAGGCAGTATGGGATGACAAAGAAGACGGTGATGGCCACCAGGGCCACTAACACCAGGCCCATGATGAGGTACGGGTAGTCAGCTGCACGCGTCACCGAGCCATCCGGACCCGGACCAGGGGACACCGTCTCAGGGGTCGGGGCACGGGGACCAGACCGCGCTGTTGGAAGACAAAGGGGTTAGTTTTGATTGATTTACTCAGGGTTTGTGTGTGGGTTTGTGTGTGTGTGTGTGTGTGTGTGTGTGTGTGTGTGTGTGTGTGTGTGTGTGTGTGTGTGTGTGTGTGTGTGTGTCTGTGTGTGTGTGTGTGAGATGGTGTGTGTGTGTGCACGTCAGGTTGTTCGTGGTCTTAGTACCTTTGGTTTCCAGGATGACAACGTTTCCAAATTCACTCTCTCCGCCCTCATTGTAGCACTGCATCTTGATATCGTAGGCCGTCTCAGGCTGCAGGTCCGTTATAGAGTGCCAATAACGATCACCTGATCACACATAAACAACAATACTATAACTATAATATTACAAAACAACAATAACAAAAATGAACAATAGTACTACACAGTAGTACCATAACAAACAATAACAAAATAACAATATGTTTTATCTTCTAATATTTGTTCTTATTCTCAACTCACCCTCCACCACGTCTCTCTTGTAGTCGTTGTCATTGTCACTGTCTGTGGGCCGGTAGTAGATGTAGAAGCCGTATATGGATGTATTGTTGGCCGGAGTGTACTGTGGAGAGATAAACATCAAGTTTAATTATCATTTTTTTATTAGTAGTAGTAGTATATTACTATACTCTAAAGAAACCATATATGGTCATACTGTTGGCGGAAGTGTATTGGAGAGATACAATATCTTAAATAACACATAATAAATATGTATTATTATTATTATTATTACTATTATTATTATCATTATTATTATGTTAATGTAATCTATTGAAGACATACATGGAGGTGATGTTGGCTGTACTGGAAACACAATATAATAAGTATATAATAAATATACAATAATATTCAATATATATAATATGTAAGGGTTAACGTTCGGCGAGAAGGTCGCTACCGTGGAATAGCAGCACGACAGAGAGAATCTTTAGACCCCGACGCGGAGCGGAGGGGTCTTGTTCTCTCTGAAGTGCTGCTATTCCACAAAGCGACCGACTCGCCGAAAGTTAACCCGCTTATTATATGGATATACTTAAATGATTCACACATGCGGGGACATTTCTTTAGACCTATTTAATGTTAAGATTGTTGCTGCGCAAAACAAAACAGTGCCGTTGTGGAACACCGCTAGGCAACAGCTAGGCTAGCCAGGACAACAGGTGTTGTCTATCACAGCAGCTGATTAGAGTGACAAAAGACCGGACCCCCTGCGGAGTGATATGAAACATTCGCTTTAGCCACTGACTTGTATACAAGCCAGTGGCTTTAGCAGTGAACGTCTTGTTGCCATTGACAGCGGTAGCCAGGACAACGGGTGCTGTCTATCACAGCAGCTGATTAGAGTCTTGTTGAAAAGTCGCTTTAGCAGTGAAAAGTCTTGTTGCCATTGACAGCGGTCTGTTATAGACCAACCCGTCCGTTATCGAAAAATAACAGACGTCCGAACGTTGGGGAGCCCCGTTGAAATGAATGGAGCATTCGACAGATGACATCACAACCATATAATATTAATATATAACATTACATTATCACATATTGTAATCTAATGAAGGCATGTATGGATGTGAAGTTGGATGGACTGTACTAGACAAATGCAATAATATTTATAATAATATTTATTTATGCAATGTATGCAATGTGTACTCTTGACCTGATGAATAGTATATGTTCACCTCCACGAAGGAGGTTTTGTGATCATCAGA
>NC_085865.1:56449995-56472495 GCF_034702125.1 Engraulis encrasicolus
GACGCCGTCGTCCTGGGGCCCCACGGCGAGGAGGCGCAGGGATCGCTGGGAGAGGCGGTGGCGCGGGGAGGAAGGGGGCAGGGGCACAGCGTTGTGGAGCCACATGACGCTCGGAGGGGGCTTGCCCGCCCTCACCTGGCACACCAGGCGCACAGAGGAGCCCCACAAAACCTCACCACCACCACCACCACCACCTGTCTGGAGGTCCACACGCACCTGGGGAGGCTCTGGAGGAGGAGGGTGGAGGTGGAGAGAGATAGAGAGACATGTTATTTTGTATTCGTCATTTTGTTGTCTTGTTATTTGTATGCAATGCTTTGAATTTGAGAGAGAGAGAGAGAGAGAGAGAGAGAGAGAGAGAGAGAGAGAGAGAGAGAGAGAGAGAGAGAGAGAGAGAGAGAGAGAGAGACAGAGAGACAGAGAGACAGAAACAGAGAGTGGGAGAGAGTGAAAGAGAGAGAGACAGTAAATGAGAGTACGGAAGGAGAGAGGAAAAAGGTAGAAGAGCAAGAAAGAAAGATACAAAAGATTGCAAGAGAGACAGAGATTGGAGAGGAGATGAGGAGAGAGGGGGGAAAGCAGTGAAGAGGAGATCAGGAGAGAGGAGAAGAGAGGGGAGGAGAGGAGAGAGAAATAGGGGGGGAGAAAACAGAAGCATATTAAAGACGTCTGCATTGTCATATACTGTAGCATGAAAGCCTGATCTACTCAACACTTTTCAGCTACCGACATACACACAAGAGGAGCAATCAAAAGATACATGCAGCTGTGTGTGTGTGTGTGTGTGTGTGTGTGTGTGTGTGTGTGTGTGTGTGTGTGTGTGTGTGTGTGTGTGTGTGTGTGTGTGTGTAGCTTTGTTTATTTTTGTGTGTCTCCCTAATGACTGTGTGTGTACACACATCTGTCCCTGGAGTGGGAACAGTGTCAGTTGTGTGTGTGTGTGTGTGTGTGTGTGTGTGTGTGTGTGTGTGTGTGTGTGTGTGTGTGTGTGTGTGTGTGTGTGTGTGTGTGTGTGTGTGTGTGTGTGTGTGTGTGTGTGTGTGTGTGTTATGCGCATGCCAGTGGAGAGCTTGTGTTCAAGAGTGTGTGTGCTAATACGTGTTTTACATAATACACATCATGGCGCTGAGTGCGTGTGTAGTGTGATGGCTGCGTGTTAATAGACACGTCACCAGAGGTGACCAAAGTAAAAGCAGAAGTACACTTATGGTGTAAGTACAACACTAGCACATGATATACCATAGCATTTACACCATTTACTACATTGTATTTAATGAGGAGGCCAGACATTGTTGTTACTGGAAAAAAAAAAAGGTTTAGTCTGAGGAAGGGCCAGGGTGGCCCGAAACGTCACAAAATAAAATGGCTTACATGGGAGCTCATCAGTGTGCAGTTTTCTTCACTATGTATGGATTAACTTTTTTGAACCTGCAGCTAAGACCAGTCTCTGGATGTGCGTGAGATTCGATTGGGATACTCGTGTTGGAAGGAAACTATGGCAGGTTTTGCTATTTTATTTCTACATTTACTTTGGACTATGTGTGTGCGTGGGTGTGCGTGTGTGTGCGTGTGCGTGTGTGTGTGTGTGTGTGTGTGTGTGTGTGTGTGTGTGTGTGTGTGTGTGTGTGTGTGTGTGTGTGTGTGTGAGAGAGAGAGAGAGAGAGAGAGAGAGAGAGAGAGAGAGAGAGAGAGAGACAAGCAGAGACAGAGAGCTTTATTGGTGCTAAAGTGCCTGATGTCGTTTTTGTTTGCGTTTCTGTGTGTGTGTGTGTGTGTGTGTGTGTGTGTGTGTGTGTGTGTGTGTGTGTGTGTGTGTGTTGGGGCCACAGTACTTGATGGTTGGCTGCCCCTGAATCAGACACACAAGGGAGACCAGCCAGTGAAGAGGAGTGTGTGTATACTGTGTGTGTCTGTATGTGCATGTGTATGTGAGAGAGTGTGTGAATGTGCATGAGAGTGTGTGTGCGTGTGTGTATATTAAAATATGTAGCGTGTGTCTGTGTGTGTGTGTGTGTGTGTGTGTGTGTGTGTGTGTGTGTGTGTGTGTGTGTGTGTGTGTGTGTGTATGTGTGTGTGTGCGTGTGTGTCATTAAGAGTAGTGAGGCCGTCTGGGTCTAATTAGCCTGAGCTGCCGGGAGACGCGCCCACAAAAACAACCAAGCAATCAGGGGGCCGCACACACACACACACACACACACACACACACACACACACACACACACACACACACACACACACACACACACACACACACACAACTGCAGCAATCAGGGGGCCGCACACTGCCGTTAAACACACACACACACACACACACACACACACACACACACACACACACACACACACACACACACACACACACACACACACACACACACACACAAATGCACATGTACATGCAAAACACACACACACACACGCACAAACGTCCCTCTTATACCCTGCTCTCAATAGCTCAGTCCCACCTGCACAAACAGAGTTTACTAGACTCATACAGAGCTCTATTTACACATTCACATTTCTTACACTCAACCAAAACACACACTGTCTCACACTTGTTCTTTTCCTCTCATACCTTATTTTGCAATTCAGATTTGACAAACTACAACCCCCCCCCTAACACACAAACACACACACAAAAACAAACAAACACACACACACACACACACACACACACACACACACACACACACACACACACACACACACACACACACACACACACACACACACACACACACACACACACACACACACACACAGACTGTAAACCCAGTGTCTGTAAGATCAGCTAGTCCCAGCTCTTGATGTTCCTGTAAGCTGATCCTGTAAGCTACGTCATTAGCTGGCTCGTCTATAGCGGGATGGCGACGCGACGCCAGGCTAAAAAGCTCACCAGACTACAGTGTAGCTGACTACAGCAGTACTCTACTCATGCCTTTCAAAATATTCTGGCCAAATGTGGGTTTAACCCTTTTGTGAAGACCTTATGTTATAGCATTACTATCACCAGAATTGTAATGAATAAGTCTGTTATTTAAGGCAGGTAGCCTCATCTGCGCAGAGGCTACAAGCGTGTTTTGCGTCGATGCCAGACTCTGTCACGGGACGAGCGCCGTCTTGCGTAACCCTGTGGTTTCGTCGTCTCTGTGGCGACTACAGAGGCCCATGTGACTTGTAAACAGACGCTCCGACGCGGATGCTTTCATGTGTCGTGAGAAACACTCTCAACTATTCCCAAACTTGGAGCTCAAGTATTCCCAAACTGGACCTGAAATATTCCGAAACTGGCTCCTCGTCGGGCGGCTGGTGCCGTCTTCCAGAACCTCAGGTTCTGAATTCTAGAAGCTTCTCTTCTCTTTTGTTTCTTTTTGTGTTTGCCTTTTCATTCCTTCACATGTGTGTAGCTCTGTTATATCCTCTTTCACAAGTTGCTTTGAATAGGACCACCTGCTTTGTGTCATGTAATGTTAGGTTAAGTGAATGGATCCCTCAGTAATGTGATCAAAACCCAACACTGACCCGTGCCTTGTCTACAAACACCTGCAAAGTCGCGTTGGCGCATATCTCACAGACTCAGTAGGAAACATTAAAATGAGTCTTGCAGGCTCCCGTAGCTAACCAAAGACCATTCCTCTACATGAAGAGCATTCCTCTTCATTCCTCTACTTGTTGGGTTGTCATGTCCTCGTTCACAAGTTGCTTTGCTAACTGTAACGTCAGATATGTGGACTCGAGTCCAGTGACTTGGACTCGAGTCTGACTCGAGTCAACGGTGTGAAGACTTGCGACTTGAAATTTCAAGATCAGAAAGGACTTGCGACTCGACTCGACTTGCACGCCTTTGACTCGGGACTCGACTTGGACTTGACAGTTGTAACTTTCAATGACTTGGCGTGACTTGCCATGTTGGGTCTAAAAAATAAGTCCAAGTCCAACCCTTGTTTTCAGAATGCAACAGCCCGCCCACATTCTTTGTTTGAATCACGTCATTGTCCTAAGCGGTGCTATGCCATTGGCGGCGGCCAGATGCGGCCGGACGCGGCTGGCCTGGACGCGGCGACCAGCGGCAACAGTGAAACACCATTTGCGAGTCTCCAGAACAAACACAGCCTACATTTTAAACCATCGCGGAAGTTAATTTATCTCCCTCTCTGCCCCAACTCCTTTTGCATTCTTAATAGGGTAGACTATGGAAGTTTGCAGTGTGATCAACAAATAGGCTATTTTCTATCAGTGTTGTAGGAAGTGTGTGTGGTGGGGCGTGATGTGCAACACGCGTCTGTAGGCTACAGACGTGAAGCTCTCTCTCTCGCCCCTCGCTTACGACAGAAATTCAGTGAGAACCAAGCTGTCTAAATATTTAGCTAAATGGTGATGGACATTGATTGTTGAACATAGGCTATTTAAGCAGTTGAAATAATAAAAAAAACACACACTGCTGACATAACCGAACCACAGGACTTAATATATTGTTGTTTTATAAAAGAGTACGCCTATCCATTTTGCTTTCCCTGTCCTTTATGAATGCGCTTGCCTTCAGCCCCAAAGGCTGTTACAGTAGGCTATGTCCGCTCCCACACACTATGCTTGCGAGTCAGTCATTTCAAAGTGAAGTGCAGCCTTGCGAATAATTTCCACCATCGCGGACAAAACCACGTTATGATGGATATGTGGCGAGGTAAACGTTACGAATATGGCCTGCTTTTAAGTTTCCCCCAACCCAGGATGTGTCCGTAGGCTATGGCTTGATATCCCAGGGCTATTTCACGACCACAACTCCACGCGCTGAAAATGCATGTTAAGCTCGCGCTTCTCAGTCTAGAAAGAGTAACCTCTCGGTAACATTATTTGCATTGACCAGCCACCATCGGTTGAGTATTAGAATCAATACAAAAAGACACGTTTATACATGTCTTAGTCTTCCAGCATGCAATCGAAAATAGACGAGCAGAGAACACTTGGTCTTGCATCCATCAAAAGAGCTCCACCGGTTGCCTACTTTAGATGCTGGGGGAATGGAAAGGGAAATAATTTAGCCTATAGCCTATTCATGACAGTCTTGCAAAGAGACAAGACAAACGACCAAAATTGTCAAATAATTGGTCAAGGCGCGAGATGAGGAGTACTTCATGGCTATTGGAAAAACTTTGAAGAAACTAAGCGCAAGCAACAATGCTTCCCGCGAAGCTTGCGCTTGAGGGCTATAAACAAGCTATGCGCCCCGAACCTCACTGCTTGTTGTTCGATGACTTGAATCGAAACATTTCTAAGGACATCAGGGCTATCTTTGATTCCTGGAATACCGCCTCAGCCAGCTGAAACCAGAGTAGCAGTGTCCCATGTGTCAAATGGTAAGATAATGCCATACATGTTCCTTGAAAGTTTTAAAACTCAGCATTGACACACTATCATGTCAGCCACATCAGTTCAAACGCAATCTTTAATGCAGCCTGTCGTGAAATTTAAATGTAATGCGAGGTAGAGGTTGCAAGCTACTGCTGAGCAGCGCAAGACATGGGCATGGGTCGGCTCCCGTGGATAAAAAGCATGTTCTCTCTCGCGTGCTGCTCCCAGCCCAATCCTTGCGCGCGCGAACCTTGTCGTGGTGTCGACACCGCTTTATCTTATGTTTCTCACAGTTCGAACTACATGCTTTGTTTGGTATTTTGGGGGAGTGTGTGGAGTNGCAATTACCGCTGCTTGGAAATGACACGTTAGAGCTACACGACGCCAGCACTGGAGAACTGGGATGTAACCCTGTTTTCCAAATTAACAAAAATTAGGAAACATAGAAGCAGAACTTTGTTTGGCTACAATCTATGACCAGGACAGTGAACTTAATCTTTTTGAAGAGGCATGAAGAGCATACAAGTGCCTTTGTGGGGGAGGAGAGGGCGATTGGGGAGAACACGGAGACAAGAGCATGGCGCGAGGCGCATATTCGTTCGGGAAAAATGAGAGCGAAATGTTGGATAGGGCATTACACACCTTCCTTCTTCCCACACTGTAGAAGCGCAGAACAAGGTTGCCTCGTTGCCATAACTGACATTCTGCAACGCTAACGCCATGTTTATTTGACAGCGTGCTGGCGAATAGTCTAGTAGCCTAATATAATTAACAAGACGTGGATTAATGACTGTGCAAACAGAGTTCTAGTTAACTTGGACTGTGACGCAGTAAAAATGGTTGGTGATGGGGGAAAGCGACAATGCCGATATCAGCTTCAACTATAGTAGAGTAGACTCAGGCGCGGTTCTTGCATAGAGGCGTTGCTAGGCAACCGCCTTAGGCCCCGCCTTAGCCCCCCAAATTTAGGGGCCCCATCTGACTGGGAGCGGAACATTTCACATAGTAATTGGGGCCCCTTTGGACAGTAATTCACAAATAAATGGTAATTTTCATAAATAATGAATTTTGTATGTTTAAATTGGAAATAAGAGCAACACAATACATTACAAACAAATACAGATCCCGTGCACACCCCTCTCTTTCGTGTTAAAATGGAATATTCCATCCATGCATGCCATGTGCGCGAGACGAGTTCCAAAACATTCGCTACGTTCCCTCACAACATGCCTGCGCATATCTGCACAGCTCAAATGCGCACAATGCGTAATTACGGCGCATTCGGAACGCACTGTGAGTGCGCATTGCTGCCCATATATGCGCAGCGGGTCCCTCCGCGAACGCGCTGAAGACGGAAGCGACTCAAGCGAGGTGACTGACATTTCTAGGTGGTGAACAGACATGCGAGTTTTGTGCTTTCCTGAATATGGATAACACTGTGCGTAAATGTTTTAAAACTCCAACATCGGTAACTTTGGATAACCCACGACATGACATGTTAGAAGCCTGGACTATCTCCGTGGATCGGACAGCGACAAGGAAACGTGCCCTACACTGTAGCACTAGCAGGTCAACTACTGTGGCTATCCCCACTGATGGATCTGTGAATGGCCGCGGCACTGATAACCCGGTCCCCAAGTTTTGTTGAATGAAATACCTCGTTAGATATTTTGTTTCAAAAAGGCGTTGCTTTTCCTCTAGATGTGAACTGGAATTGGCTCGAGTAAGTTATTCCATTGAAAAGGACGCAGCCTTTAAGCGCTTGCACGGTGCATCGGTTACTGTATCATCAGACAACCTTCTCAATCTCTCTGAAATGATTTCAGAAACATGCTGTCGAAATTTGGAAAGGTTTAAACAAGCATGCAGCTTTCAAGGAACATTCTGTAACTTGATGCGATGTGGCGAGATTTAGAACATCGCAGAATTAGCTGACATGTCAGCCATAGCTCCAGTAGATATGCTGGAGTTTTTAATAATGAACTGCGTTACGTGGCGATATTGCTGGCTAGTTTCTGGATGCTAACAGGAGGTGATGTGGAAGTTCAGCCTGGAGAAACGCCGACGTGATTGACAAAAGACAGCGCAACTCTACTCATAGTAAGTCACATTGATTGTGTGTGTGTGTGTGCGCGCGCGCTTGTGTGTGTGATGGCAAATTGGCAATTGGAACTATTGCTACTACTATGCCTCAGTTGGTTGGTTTGGAATTCACCCGCCGTGGTGTTTTTGTTTTGTAGCCAATTCAGTTTGAGATGCTTGCTGCTCGCCGTCCAATACGTCATGTGCACACGCAGTTGGTGGTGTGGCGGTGGTGGCATTTGGGCAAAATGATACACTGCAATCTTACTGTCTATTTTTATGTGTGTCTGTGAGGGAGCGACTGCTACCTTTCTGTCAAGGATGTGTTGGTAACAAGCGGAGTGAAGATGATGAGGCACGAAGCTGGAAGTAGCAAATATATTTTAGGCCTTTTTATTTACATTTTCACCAGACATTAGAAAATAAATGTGCACGTGGGCATCAAAACACATGGACAGGACACTTCTGGCAAACAAAATACGACAGTCTTCAAAATCACTTCTGCAGCATCAAAGTCTAACAGCACAACGCTCTGCTTACACCGATATGCAGCAGTTTTACGCGAAGCCACCTCCTACTGGTTACCAGGTGCTTCTCAATCAAAATCGCTCACATCAACGATTTGACTACGGCTTAAATACACCCATTTCCTAGGGCCAGCCAATTATTCACTAATTCAATTACTCACTCAACGCTGCATGACTAGAATAGCCTACGCGATTGGTCTCACAATTCCTTCCGACCATCGCCAAACAAAAACAGCCAGTTTAAACACAATACTCAAAACATAACCACATAGAACGCAGATTGCCCAAGTACACATTCATAATCGTCACAAATAATAAACATGACAAAATCCCCACACATTTCCCCTCCCAAAAGTCACTGATGGAATCCTGCCATTGACGGTGCGCGCCTCCGCCCATGGCCATGACAATGTTCGGAGAAAGTGTTTCATTGCGAGCGCAGGTGTGCCAGTGTGCTCGTGTACGAGTGTGTGCGCGTGTATTTTCGCTCGCCAAAGTCCCGACAGTTCAGTAAACACAAATGTTCATAAATACACCGTTAGTGAGTTTTAAAAATAGGCTAACTTAGCCAGTGAGAAGGAGGAGGGAAACTTCACCTTCTCACAGTGTCGTTGAACTTTAATATGTGTTTGCCACTGCAATGGTCTGGGTAGAGAGAGAGAGAGAGAGAGAGAGAGAGAGAGAGAGAGAGAGAGAGAGAGAGAGAGAGAGAGAGAGAGAGAGAGCGAGAGAGAGAGAAGGCTTTGATGCCCATGTGTAATTGATTGATGTGCATGTGAAGATTGCAATGTTGAATATGTCATCATTGAATACTGTCTAAATGTCTAAAGCAAAACTTGGCCCAAGCACATTATGTTCAAGAGGTCTTCTGACTGTTGTAGAGAGCTTAGTTTTTGAATTGTGTATCTGTGATACAGAAGATGCTGTGAGCTAAGCATCTCTTAGCAAGCCTATTAGGCTATTATTAGGCCTATTATTTTTCAAGGGGGGGGTACACACTTGGGTGGGCCGGTGGGCTGGTGGGCCGATGGGCCCCCTAGCTAACTTCGCCTTAGGCCCCCAAATGGCTAAGTCCGCCACTGAATAGAGTAGAGTAGAGTAGTAGAGTAACTTTATTGGTGCCCAGGGGGGAATTCAGGAAATTCATCATTACTTTACCAGGAATTTAATCCAACTAACTAGGCCTACTTTGTCCTAGGGCTGGGCGATTCACCCTGAAAAAAAAATCAAGATTTTTTCATTGCCAAACTCGATTCACGATTCACGATTCGATTCAATCCCCCCCCCCCCCCCCCCCCCCCCCTCCCCAAAAAAAAAAACAAAACAAAACTTGTTGAGCTCTCTAGGCCCCAACGTGGTGTGTGTGTGTGAGAGAGAGAGACAGAGAGAGAGAGAGACAGAGAGATTGACAGAGAGATTGACAGAGAGATTGAGAAGTAGGCTCTGTTTGTGTGGCGATGCCTCTGGTGTGTGTGAGTGAAGCCTACTCGGACTGGACCAGTTTATATGGACATGGGGTAGCCTATAGCAGAGGTTTTCAAAGTGGGGCCTGGGGACGCCTGGGGGGGCGTGAGAGGATGCCAGGGGGGCTGTGGCAGATTGGCAGGGAAAATATAGCAAAATGAATTGAATGACCTAAGTAGCCAAAATAAACCAAAAATAGGCTTAAATCCCAAAGGAATATTTTTTTTCTTTACAATATTTATTTATTGTGCTTTCTGTAGTACCTGAATGGTCTACAAAAACTTTATCAAGGTGTGAGACTGGGTGCACAGAAAAAAAGTGTGGCACGTCCCATGTCAGGGGGGGCTTGGCTGTATCTACCTGTATGTGGAGGGCTCATAGTAAAGTTTGGGAACTCCAGGCCAAAATAGCCTGATGTAATTTATCTCAGGACATTGGTAATAGAAATTACCAATTGGGATTACATTGAAACATCTCAGAGAAAGAACAAAACATGTGAGGGGTAAACACTCAGGCACTGTTGAGATTTGTCGTCACGTGCCATCCATCCCCACAATAGGCTATATTAATGATGCATTATAGTACAGATGTATGGAGGCTCTTGTCCCAGATGAACAAATTTAGCAATTGCCAGCTGGTTTCCCATCAGAGCCCATAGTAATGCGTCTGAATACATGTCGATGCATCTGAACACTGCTGCGTTAACACAGCGAAAACATTTTGGAGCAACGCCCTAAAACAATGCTTACTTCAAGACGGTAACGTTTGCAAGCCTCAGTAGATTAGATATCGCGTTTCATGCATTTAATCAGACATCAGCGCATTCGCACAGGATTAGAACCAGTTTTACTGCCGGTAATTTCTCCAGACTGCAACAGGTGGTAAAACTCTCGGCGAAGTTTACCGATATCGCCGCTATCTTTACTGACATGGCGCGTTCAGACGCGGTTACTTTACCACAAGTCTCCTAACTAGTCCCGTGGGGCTTTAGAGAGAGGGGGAGAGAGAGCGCGCGAGAGACAGAGTGCTCCGGTTGCTTGGGTGTGTGTGTGTGTGAGAGAGAGAGAGAGAGAGAGCTAGCGAGAGAGGGAGGGAGAGAGATTCCTTTCAACTCACATATGTTGGATGTAGGGATGCAAACGATTAATCGATTAATCGACTTTAATCGATCAATGCATTAATCGATTAAAAAACATTAATCGCAATTAATCACAAATTCAACTGACAAGAGACCCAGGTGAAATGGCTATGTGAAGAGTGTGTGTGAAGAGGGGTGTGAATAGTGGGAATATTAAATCACCTTTAGATTAAAGAATTGAAATAGAATGAATTTAAATGTAGTATTTTTTCTCAATTTTTAATTTCAATTTTTAGATTTAGTAATTTCTTTTTCGAGAAACATTGAGATTTTGGGGGGAAAACTGCGCTTATCAATTAATTGTAAGTCGATCGATAAGGCAATCAACTAATGATTAATGAATTAATCAATAATTTGCATCCCTAGTTGGTTGAGATAATATAGGCGAGGAAGCAGCGCATCCAAAACTTTAAGCATGTGTTGAAAACCTCTCTTCTCTCAATAAATTGGAAGCATATCGTAGTAGGTAGTTCTAGCCTAATTGCATCCGTGATTGCTTTCCACCCTGCGCCACTCTTGTGGTAAGGGTAGAGTAGTTTGTTTAGCATTTTCTCCACGAGATGTTTTCGTTTCAAATATTAAGCCCATACGACTTCATTGCGAGCGTCGACGTTGCGCAACGGACGTCAGCGAGAACTTGTTGTCACGATGTGGGTGTTATTAAATACAGCGCATTTAAAGTCAGCCACAAATATGAACGAGACGATGAGCTCGCACCGGTTTGCTCTACTAACACACCACGTGTGAGGAGTGGGGGGACAGGCAGTGAGGAGGAGCTGAAGTGGGGACCTGCGCAAACTTGTGTAGAGGTGTGAGACAAGACCCATATACACACGTGAGTGAGTTGTTGACCAACCAGTTCATGGGCGCGTGACCTCGGAGGCAGTCCGCCGACGAGCGCCGACGAGCGTCGAAGGGGATAAGCAACTGCAGAGGTTGCAAGATCTGACTGCAGCCGCATTCATCCCGCGATAGTTTTACACCATGTGACATGTCACCTCGTCAACGCAACGTCGACGAAATTTCGAAGTTTGACAGGAAATCTAACCGTCATGCAGCATTTTCCATCCAGGGTGCATTGCTGTCTAAATGCGCATTCATGCGTTGACACATCTCGATCGCACCTAGTGAAACATGCCTGTAGTCCGGCTGCTACGACGTACAGCTTATGACAACACTGTCATTCACAATTTACAAAGTGGTAGGTTGTTTAATTCATCATTGGCAAAACGATAGGAGGTAGTGTCTCCTTTTTTGAACAGGAGCCCGTATTCCTCACCCGTTTCACTATATTTCTGTCAAACCATTTCACTCACCACGTTTGTTTGTGCATGTAATGGGGGAGGAGACACAGAGAATGCACTAGGTAGGCTAGACCTACGTCTTCGCCAAGTGGCGAACGTAATGCAATGCGCTGTGCGCTTGGATACATAAACTGACAGATGATAAAAAAAAATAAAAATAAAAAAATCGTATAACGCGATTTCTCAAAAAAACAAATCGATTTGACGTTCAAACTCGATTTTAAAATCACATCGATTTTTTGCCCAGGCCTACTTTGTCCTCATTTCTTAGCCCATATGGACAAGTGGCTAAATACTGTTGGCACGTAGCCTACAGCAGAATAGCCTAGTGCTGCACCATGCATGTGTTCATTGGTGGGTTCACAGTTATGACACTGTCAATGCTCAGCTTTTGGTTCACAGATAATGGGATGAAGTGAACATCATGGACCAGCTGAGACAGGGCTGCCTGCTGAGCTGTGCTGTTAACTCATCATCCTGTCTCACATGTGTAGCCCCACCCCCCATACGCACACACACACACACACACACACACACGCACGCACGCACACACACACACACGCACACACACACTGGGCTCAATTAAAAAAAAAAAGAAATTGATTACCCCTGCTGTATGTCATATCTTGATGAGAATGGTGAGCTTAATATGGTACCTTAGGGAAAATGGCGTCTTTTAAAGCCAAACCAAAATGTTTACATTAGTCGAGTGTTACACTACAGTAAAGAGAGGGGGGGGTAGCACCTGTAAGACATGAATAGGCTACTACTTTCACCCTTGGCCTTTGTGGGTAAATTCAAACATAGTACGCTGAAAGTGTGAATCCGCGTTTTCAGGTCGGAAGTGTAATATGCCCCCCTAATGTCTTGACAAAACCTTCCAGCCAAAGCTGTCAGCGGCCCTGCCTGTGCTCCTAGTGAAAAAGTTAACCATAGTCCTGTACTTAGCGTTATGCTGGAGTCTGTATAACTTACAACCTTGACTAGATATGACCGGCCCACCACAAAGACCAGGGTGGAGTAGTGGAATAGGTTTATGCCATCAGATGATGGAACGGACACACACACATACGCACACATTCTTGCAAACAGGACTATTTGCCCACTGGACAGTAAATATTTGGCATATGGTTGCTCCTTTGTTTAAGTACAAATTCACATGAAATGTATTTTTATGTGAAAAAAAATATGAAATTAAATGTCATTTTACATACACAGCACAAGCAGTAGTTTGGTTTAGACTGATTTCTCAGCAACTGTTTTAGTAATTGTCATCATTTAACTCAGGTCTCATTATTATACTAATGAATGTATGATCGAAATTGTGATTGCAAATAGAAAATCCCTTTGTGACTTGTTAAGGACTTGAAAAAAAATGAGACTTGGACTTGGACTTGACTTGGCTGGGGTACGACTTGGACTTGGTACTTGACTCGGACTTGAGTGGAAAGACTCGAGACTTACTTGTGACTTGCACATTAGTGACTTGGTCACACCTCTGTGTAACGTAACGAAAATGCAAAATTGACCCTGACACTGGCCCTTGCCTTGAACCCCAAGAGCTGTAAAGTCAGTTTTGGCACATGCATGTCTTACATTTAAACATTAAAATGACGTGATAACATGAAAAAAAGCAACCCGTAGCATTAAAATTAAAACGTTCACATGAGCATGGGCTCCCGTAGTTCACAATAGAAAACACTAAAACATTAAAAACTAAACACCAACAACACCAGAATTTCCAGGAAATCCAACACACCTCTGACCCTACACATCCAGCACACCATCTATTCTCACTCCTACCATCAGGGAGAAGGTACCGCAATATCCCATGCCAAACCACGTTTTAGGGACAGTACCTACCCACAAGCTATTCATCACTGGAATATGTGCTAGCACTTTACAGTTACTCCACTGCCTATCCTACCTACCTCCCTTAGTTATTTTGCAAAATATTACTTCAGCTGTCCTCTATGCAACCAATGCACTTTTCAATGTTTTTGCCATTTGAATTTTGCCATTGTTATTTATGTGCCCCCCTTGGCTTTTGCCATGTCCCCCTGATTGCATTGCTTGGATTTGTGAGCACACCCAAGTGCATTCTGTTTTTGAAGAGCTTCTTTGCAAAATAACTGATACGCATTTTGAGAAATTGACAATTTTGTATTGGGCATTGCATATAATTACAAAATGCTTTTTAAATAGGTGTAAAAAAGTATGGTCTCAAAACATTTGAATGGCAAGAATTCACACATAGATGACATTTGAACAGTCATTCAAAGTCAAAAAATGGCGTTTACATCCTTTTGCAATGAAACTCTTCACTTTGTATACTGTAATAAACTTGAACTTGAAAATGGGTCTCGTGGGCCACCATACTCACCGAAGACCTGTACGTCGTACTGCACGGTGGCGGCGGTGCTGAGCCGGTTGGAGGCGGGGCCTAGTCCATTGGAGGCGTGGCACGTATATGTCCCCGAGTCGCTCTCAGCCGCTGCGTCTATCAGCAGGTTGCTAAGCAACAGGCGGGTGTGGTTGTGCTGCCGTAAAGGGAGAGGCTGGCCGTCCTTGGCCCATGTGACCTGTGGCGTGGGCATGCCGCTGGCGACACACTCCAACACCAGCCGCTGGCCCTTGGTCACCATGATGGCCCGCGAGTCAGGAGGGTAGATGATGCGTGCCGCCTCGGAGGTGGAGCCTAGAGCAGAGGATGATGGGAAATGGAGTTTAATTACAGGTGTGCACGTTACTTCAGTGTTAACCCATGATGAGAAAATCGTCTAGTAGAGAAAGAGAAGTCAAACTCTGCCAAATCAATGCAAAGGAGTGTGCTCAAGTTTGGTCTCCTAAGGGGGCATTGTCCCCTCCTCATCTGTACGTGTGTGTTTGTGTGTGTGTGTGTTTGTGTGTGTGTGTGTGTGTGTGTGTGTGTGTGTGTGTGAGAGAGAGAGTGTGCGTCTGTGTGTGTGAGACTCGAGCGTATGCGAACACAGTGTGTGCGGTAGTGTGTGTGTGTGAGTGTGTGTGCTGGACTCACGGCGTCCGCGTAGGCGGTCGGCGGACAGTGTGTGTGTGTGAGTGTGTGTGTTGGACTCACGGCGTATGCGTAGGCGGTCGGCGGAGGTGGACGTCTTGGTCTCCATCGTGATGGGATTATATGCTGCACAAGTGTACGCTCCCTCGTCCTGCTGCGTCGCGTTGGCGATCTGCAGGTTACCCGACGGCATGATCAGGTAGTTACCTACGGAGGAAACACACACCCACGCACACACACACATGCACACATACACACACACAGGAGCACCGGTGAGGCCAACAATAAGTCTACGAAGTGTTTTTGTTTCGAACCCTCCTTAGTTACACCGTGGCTTTAGATTGTGTTTTTATAAATTACACAAGTACAAACGGACACACACACACACACACACACACACACACACACACACACACACACACACACACACACACACACACACACAGCTCTGCTGAGTCCAATTACGATACAGCCTGTTTTTGTTTAGGAGCAGCCCTGGTTACACGGCGGGTTTGAAGTGTTTTTTTTTCTGGAGGTAGAGAGCTGCAGGCAGGGCAGGGTCACTGGCAGCTTTGGCAGGGCCCAAGACAATCATCTCAAAGGCCCCCCGACTCAGTACATATGATGATGATGATGGCAATAATGAGGACCCAATTCTGGGCCCCTTCTCTTCCTGGGCCCGGGACAACTGACCCCTCTGTCCCCCACTCTGTTGGTTTCCCTGGCTGCAGGTATTAATGACACACACACATACACACACACACACAGAGCAGGCTGATAATAACACACTGTAACTCCTACAGCTGTTCAGCTCCGCAGCCAAAGGGTGGAAAATTCCAGAAACAGAATGCTGGCGTGCATGTTCCAGAATCAGAACACTGGCGTGCGTGTTCCAGAATCAGAAAGCTGGCTGGCGTGTGTGTTCCAGAATCAGAACGCTGGCTGGCGTGTGTGTTCCAGAATCAGAATGCTGGCTGATGTGCATGCGTGTCCCAAAATCAGAATGCTGGCTGGCGTGCGTGTTCCAGAATCATAATGCTGGCTGGGGTGCATGCGTGTCCCAAAATCAGAATGCTGGCTGGCGTGCGTGTTCCAGAATCATAATGCTGGCTGGGGTGCATGCGTGTTCCAGAATCAGAATGCTGGATATGGCGCGTGGGTGTTTCAGAATCAGTATGCTGGCTGGGGTGTGTGCATGTTCCAGAATCAGAATGCTGGCTGGGGTGTGTGCTCCTGAGCTGCCACTGAGGTTCTGCTTCAGTGATGCAACAACAAGCATCCGGATTTCACTCATCACATCCACATCTGCAGGCGCTAATGAGCATGCTCACAAGTAACACTCCATGACCCCCTTAATGAGCACGCTCACAAGGACCCTTCACCACACCAGCAGCACTTTCCATCTCAGCGCTAGAGACCGTTAGAGAGGAGGTGCCCGTGAAGACAGTGAAGGCTGCTCGCTCTTAGGAGTAGAGTGCTTTAAAAGAACTAAAAGTACTAAGTAGAGAGTAAAAAAGTAAGTAAAAACTATGCCATGTCTTCCTTCTGACAGGTGACTTCACTGACAGCCAGAGATCAAAAGTAAAAGTAAAAGTAAAAGTAAAAAAGGAGACACAGTTTCCTTCCAACACAGGTAACTTATTTCAGTAACCAGTAGGCTTGTGTACTATAACAATCAGCTGACAATGCGCTGGTTGGATCAAGTTTGTGTTGGGTTCTTGTTAGGTTTTTCTGTAACTTGTTAGGTCTTATGTTATGAATTATGTAATATCATGTGCTGGTGTTGTTTATGCTTTAAGCTTTAGATTTGTAAAAACTTTTCTCAACAAACTCAATGTAGCCTATGAAAGCAGCACAGAGCAGCGGCAAGACCCGAGCCCACCACTAGAGGGGAACCTCGACCCTGAGCAAGAAACAAATGCATAGATCAATGGAGGCACTCAAGAGAAGAAGAACAACACTCGACTACAGACAAGAAACAGCTGCCAGCCGCCAGCATACCAGCAGCACTCACACAGGAGTGTGTGTGTGTGTGTGTGTGTGTGTGTGTGTGTGTGTGTGTGTGTGTGTGTGTGTGTGTGTGTGTGTGTGTGTGTGTGTGTGTGTGTGTGTGTGTGTGTGTTGGGGGGGTGGGGGGGGGCATGAGGAAGGGGAGAAAAAAGACTGAGAGAAAAAAGGACAGAAAATAAATTAGGGAGGAAAATAAACACGAGTATTCCCAGTTTCAACATTCCCCAGATAAGAAGCTTATCAGGAGAGTTACGATGGAGTGATACGACTGATGAGGAGAGGAGAAATATGTAGTAGGGAGGAACACAGGAGAGGAGAAGAGAGGGGGAGAGGGGGAGAGGAGAGGAGGCAGGAGAGGAGAGGAAGGGGGAGAGGAGGAGGAGAGGAGGAGAGGAGAAGAGAGGAGAAGAGAGGGGAAGAGAGAGGAGAGTAGAGGAAAGGAGAGGAGGGGTAGAGTGGAGGAGAATGGGAGAGGAAAGGAGAGGAGAGGAGATGAGGAGAGAGGGTAGAGGAGGGGGAAGAGAGAGGGAGAGGAGAGGAGAGTAGAGGCAAGGATAGGAGGAGTAGAGTAGAGGAACAGGGGAGAGGTGAAGAGTGGGGGATTATGCATGAGATATGAAGGGGGACAGATGGGACTTTTAACTTGCACAGGGGACCAGAGCAGAGGAGAAGAAGAGGAGACGGGAGAGGAAGAGAAGAGAGAAAAAGAGAAGAATTAGTGAAGCAGAAAAAGAACAAAACAAGAGGAGAAGAGAAGAGAGGGGGAGGGGAGGGGTCATAGGGGAGGAGGAGGGGTCATGGATGAGGGGCGAGGCTTAGACCAAGACACAGGAGTTGGGCTGAGGAGACACGAACAGACAGGCAGAATAAGAGAAGGGAAAACCAGAGTTGTATAAAGTAGAAGTAGAACTACTCTTACAAATGTAATTACAACACTAGTGGTATGATATTACATGGTTTCAACTTTGTAATATCACATGTAATAACACAGCCAGCATGTTGGATAATTTTCAATGCTACTGTGCCTCCATTTTCATTCCTCAATATTGCTATTAGCACATGATGTACAAGTGGGTAAGATTGAGTGCAACAGACTGCAACAGGTCAAGTCAAGTCATATTTGAAGAGCTTTGTTGCAAAATTGATCTATTCATTTTGGAACATTTCGGGAAATTTACATTTTTGTATTGGGCATTGCATTGCAAAATGCATTTTATATAGGTTTAAAAAGTATGTCCTCGAAATATATGAATGGCACATAGATGAAAAGACGTCTAAACAGTCATAATAAAATGCGAAAGTAAAATAATAGCGCTCATGTCATTTTGCAACAAAACTCTTTATTTATTTGTATAGCCCATTTTATACACAGAAAAGCAACCCAATGTGCCTCACAACCACCATACATACCCCACTGAGTGCAATAGGGCAGAATATGTCATAAATGAGCAACACCGCTCATTTTGTGGGCACACACGAATGCATTCCTAGCAACAGAATTTCTATACTGTTGAAAAGGATCAATTAACTTGTAACATGAAAATTAATGCTTCACTATGTATGACCTGCTGAGCTTAAAAAGGCAAGAAAGCAGAGATAGCAGAGAAGACAACTGTCTACGGGAGAAACGGACAGCGCAGCCTCATGTTGAAGCTGTGTCGGCACTTAAGAACCCCCACCCAACCCTGTCTGCAGCCTTCCGATTTGATAACGCCTTGCAGATAAGTAGAAATACACAATCTTCCTGCGCTAGTAGGCTAGGTCTTGATGTTATGAAAATGTTACCATCGCTTCCAGCGTAATCTGTTTTAGGAATATTATTACTGTGTTTGGGTGCATGTGACCACTTTCTCACATGAACCCCAGACAATTGGCGCCGTGCGGCATCCTCCAGAGCTGGTGTGTGAATGTGGGAATGTGTATGTGTATGTGTATGTGTATTTTGAAAGCACTTTGAGTCAACGTCATTGTAGTGATATGGCATTATATAAATACATGTTGTATTGTATTGTATTGTGTAAGCAGGGGTGTAAATAATAATTGAATGGTATCGATGCATCGATCCTACAGCCGGAATTCAATCAATCGATTCATCCACAAGAAAATCGATTAATCACTATTAATCAATTTTTTTTATTATTGCACTCAATTTTTTGATGCTTTTTATTTTGCTCATGCAGTAGTAGTGAATCTAGGAGCATTCTTGGGTATCTAAATAATCAAATCACTGCCGTAAGAAATTGAAATTGAATGGCCATGAAGGCTCTGATTCACACCCCTAGAATTGTGTATATACGTTACCTTTGGATGCCTCGAGCCACTCCTGCCGAACGCTGTAGCGCACCTGAGCCTTGGGCTGGCTCTCCGGCAGGTGGCATTCGATGACCGCCGTGTTCCCCTCATCCACCTCTATCTCCTGCTGGTCATCTGGCTCAAAGTCACGCAGCTCTGATACACACACACACACACACACACACACACAAAGAAAAGATAAACCAATGTCAGAACAATCAACTACACAGACCAGACTTCACTTCTGCTTATATACGCTACTGCATTCCTTTATAAGTACACACGCACACACACACACACACACACACACACACACACACACACACACACACACACACACACACACACACACACACACACACACACGCACACACGCACACACGCACACACACAGACACACACATAAACACACACACTGCTTACAGATCAAACTGATTTGCAGTGCCCGGCAGTGGTTGGTGGCTGTGTGTGTGTTGGTGGTTGTCTCTAAGCCTTTTGGGCGGCTGCCATTTTCAGTCCATCCAGTGTGTGTGTGTGTGTGTGCATGTTTGTGCGTGTCTGTGTCTGTGTCTGTGTCTGTGTCTGTGTCTGTGTCTGTGTTAGGAATGGACTGGCTAGCTGCTGTATGCTTTGGGATTGGAAACAGACAGACCGACCGACACAAGCACACATTGACACGCTCACACACGCACACGCACGCTGGAAGGACTGAAAATGGCAGCCGCCCAAAAGGCCTAGAAACAAGCTTTACACACACACACACACACACACACACACACACACACACACACACACACACACACACACACACACACACACACACACACACGCACACACACACGCACGCACGCACACACACACACTTGCAGAGCCCAAAAGGCCCAGAGACAGCCAGTCTGCAGAGTGTGACCTTTGGCACTTGCACCCCCATCCCCACTCTCCTGCCCTGGAATGGGGTCATAGGCCAGGAGTCAGGGGTCGTCTTCCTCTTGGGTTAGTGTGTGTGTGTGTGTGTGTGTGTGTGTGTGTGTGTGTGTGTGTGTGTGTGTGTGTGTGTGTGTGTGTGTGTGTGTGTGTGTGTGTGTGTGTGTGTGTGTGTGTGTGTGTGTGATTAGGCTGAGGGCTCCACTTAGGTTTCAGGGAAGGAAAACCAGTTTGGATTGCAATCATATAGCACAGCTACACACACACAGACACACACAAACAGACACAGACACAGACACACACACACACACACACACACACACACACACACACACACACACACACACACACACACACACACACACACACACACACACACACACACACACACACACACACAACTAGGGCTAAAGGGAGACACAGAAACGAGAGAGAGGAATCTGATATATGAAACTAAGCCTGCTCTGGATGGAGCAAATCTATAAAGTTAAGTGGCAACACATGTGCACTGAACAAAGAAACAGAAAGAAAGAAAGAAAGAGAACGGCTAAATGTCGCTAACACAGAGCAACCAACTGAAGAAAAGGTGAAGCTAACAGTACGAAGCTAACTGAAGCAGGATAACTGAGAGATGCTAATAGCAACGCCAGAATCGTCTTTGATTTGAGCAACAGTCAGACTTCTCCATGGATGGTGACTAAGCCATTTAAAAAATATATATTTTTAACATTAAATAAAAGCTTAAAATACTCTATTCATTTAAAAAAAAAAAACGTACTTGATGCTGCTTCAAGTGGCTGAGAGGCTAACAGAAGATACCTAAAAGAAGGTAACATTACCTCAGTTGCTAACTTTGAGGATATCTACACTGTACCTCTCCTAGCTGAGGTAAAGATTTCATCCGTGACCGTATCTAGCTGTTCCAAGGCGAGGGTATTTACGTATTACACAGTGCAGTACACACAGCACACACGCACACACACACACGCACACACACACGCACACACACACACACACACACACACACACACACACACACACACACACACACACACACACACACACCCCCCTACCTTGCTGTTCTGAGACAGACTGCTGGGGGGGCATAGGTAGAGGTGTGTGTGCCATTGTAAACATCAGAACATTAGTGTGTGTGTGTGTGTGTGTGTGTGTGTGTGTGTGTGTGTGTGTGTGTGTGTGTGTGTGTGTGTGTGTGTGTGTGTGTGTGTGTGTGTGTGTGTGTGTGTGTGTGTGTGTGTGTCGTTGGAACATTAGAGGTAATTATCTGTGTGCGTAATTAGTGGAAAATCCTCCTCAGCTAGAACATGCAAGTCCTCTCACATACTGGCCTGTGTGTGTGTGTGTGTGTGTGTGTGTGTGTGTGTGTGTGTGTGTGTGTGTGTGTGTGTGTGTGTGTGTGTGTGTGTGTGTGTGTGTGTGTGTGTGTGTGTGTGTGTGTGTGTGTGTGTGTGCCGAGGTGTCTGTATGTGTGTGTGTCGAGGTGTGTGTGTGTGTGTGCAAGAGTGGAATGTGAGGGGATGGTGCTCTGCTCACATGGGAAAAGGTGAAGGTAAGTGCTTGGCTTTGATAGACACACACACACACACACACACACACACACACACACACACACACACACACACACACACACACACACACACACACACACACACACATTCCAACAAAGATGAGAATCCCAGGACATGTCAGCATGATGAGTCTTTTTATGTGTGTGTGTGTGTGTGTGTGTGTGTGTGTGTGTGTGTGTGTGTGTGTGTGTGTGTGTGTGTGTGTGTGTGTGTGTGTGTGTGTGTGTGTGTGTGTGTGTGTGTGTGTGAGAGAGAGAGAGAGAGAGAGAGCTGATATGGCAGAGATGGGGGGGCTCTAGGAGGAGTGTGATGCTTCGTTTGCTAAATCAATCAGAGAGCATTTTACAACTCCCCCTACACACACACACACACACACACACACCACCCTAACCCTCCCGCCCCCAGCATTCCTTTCTGTCTTCCCTCCCTTCTGTCTTCATATCTCTTCCCTCCTCTCTTCTCTCCATCTCTTCCCCTCCCTCTCCCTGCCCTCTCCTCTCCACCCATCCCTCTCCTCCAGTGCTGGGAAAGTTACTTTGAAAAAGTAAGGAAAAGTATTTTTTGCGTTACTTTTTTTTGCTTAAAATGTCAAAGAAACAGTTAAATGGGGTTTTCATCCTTGTTCTGTGATGTTACTTTGGCTGTGATTTTGCTATCAAATATCTTCATGACCTATCAATGGTGAATGTTAATACAGTTCAGGGTTCGTTCCTGTCCGTTTTGGTCCGTTCCGGTGATTAGGTACACCCTCCAGTTCACAAAGTTTTTAGGGATGTGCTCATTTCTC
>NC_085865.1:56479995-56487495 GCF_034702125.1 Engraulis encrasicolus
CCTATTGAAGGAAATGGCCCTGGTAGCTGACTTAAGAGCTACTGCAAAAATAAATAGCTTTAGTAACTGTTCTGACCTCCAAATAGTTCCCAAATAGTTTGCTTTGAATGCTAAGCCCCTCTTTAGTCTACAAACTAAGTTTTGAGCAACTTGAAGATGTACTAAGCGTTGTTGTTTATGATAGTGCAGTGGTGCTCAAACTGTGGTACGTGTACCACTGGTGGTACTTGAGACATCTCTGGTGGTACTTGGAATATTTTTTGTGTGTGCATTGATTTGAAGGCTGATCAAGTTGTTGCAGTTGAAAATGTCGTAGTGGTCCTCAGTGGTTGGTGGAACAACCACAATTCATCACATTGGGAATGAATGACCATTATGAATGTATCCTGTATTGACTGGCAAAAAGAGAATAGGGAAGGCCTTTACTGCGATATTCTAATGTTGGTGGTACTTGGCGAGATCAATATTTTCTCAGGTGGTACTTAACACAAAAAGTTTGAGAATCACTGTGATAGTGCATCAAATGTGCCAGTTTTTTTGTTGACAAAAAGTCTGCCGTCTTCATCTTGCCTAAGTCTAGAAGGGACCTTTCTTACAGACACACACTGCGTTAAAGGGACACTCCACCCATTTGCATTAGGCTTTCCATTGCTAGACACCCAGTCATACTTTTGAATGGTCGTGCAACACTCTCTCAATTCCCCCTGAGACAGGAGAAATCCATATTCACCTCTTAACAATTCCTCCTGCAATGATGTAAAAACCGTCATTTTGCATCATTGTAGGAGGAAGTGTAAGAGAGGTGGATTTCTGTTGAGACTACAAGCCTTTTTCCCACCCTTTCAACCCCGCCAATAGGGGGTTGGACCTAATGTGCTAACAGACCTATCACAAATCAGTGTGCCAGTGCTTTTGAAATTACTGGCATTGAGGCTCCAGTAAGTCACTGGCAGAGCTGCCTGGGTGTGGCCTGTGGAACTTGAGCATTGCGATGCATTATGGGGATTGTTGTCACAAATCCACAAGCACTAAAAAGTCATTTTCTGCGGTTTCTCGACCAAGAAGGCACCAAATTATAAATGTATGCTAGGCCTACTATTCTACTACATATATGACCCACTTTCAATACATATTCATGTCTCCACCAGTGGAATGCCCCTTTAAGGAGGTGCCTGTCTGTTCATTTCAAGTGACTATTTTTTTTGTTTCTTGTACATGTATTAAGACTGGTTTGGATTTCTAATGTTTCATTTTCAGTTCAACTGTTTGCATTTTCTGCAATTTTGCATTGCTGCAATAATGCTTGTCATATTATAATGAATATAGCAAATATGTATAGTATGAAAGACATTAATTTGAAGGATAAAAGCAAATATCAAAGGCTACAAACTTGTCTACGGTATATAGAGAATTGATAGTTTAAATTACACAAATGAGAATCGATATGAGAATGGATAAGGGATCGAATCGTTAAGAAGAATCAATAAGGGAATCGGAATCGGGAAAATATTATCAATCCCCAACCCTAACTGGACCTGTGTGTGTTTGTGCGTGCGTGCATGTTAGACCTGTTCAAAAAAAACTTTTTTTGTAATTTTGAAGCCAATTGCTGTGATTCCCATTCTTCAAGGTGTGAAATGGCCAGATATAAAATTATTTTGATTTTGGACCATGGGAAGACCTGCCTCAAGAGCCATGAAGTTTCAATGTTTATTTTAATCAAAAACGCCTGACATTTGGCCCCATTTTGCCTAATAACTTCACAGCCATTTGTCATAGAGCATTGTGAGTGGTGTCACCTGAAAGCTGACAAAATTTCCTTTCAGATGATACCCAATATGTCAGTATCATGCACAGTTATAGCTGACTTTAAAGCAGAAATGTGTTAAATTTAGGCGAATTTTGGTGGTTTCAGCTCAAACAATGCTCAATTGGACCCCAGAAAGGTTTATTAATTCACCTAAGTATAGTGCCAAATTGAAGTCTGAAAGAAAATATATTTCCTAACATTTCATATATTGCCAGTGACACATCCTGAACTGTCAGAACACAATATATAAAGTCGTGATCTCTTGCTTACTCTTCCTGTGCTGTCGGAACACAATATTGGCCTAATGGATCCTGATTTTGTTGGTTTGCCCACAAAGAAATTATCAGTCTATAATTTTAATAGTAGGTGTATTCTAACATGGAGACATAGAATATCAAAAAGCAAAGTAAAAAGTAGCTTTAAAAAATATATTTTGATTTCTATTACATTGAGGGAGAAAGGCATTTGATCCCCTGGTAACCATTAAGACTTCTGGTTCCACAGACCAGTTGGGCACTTCCAAACAACTCATCATCTGAAATTCTCCCATGAGAAGGTACAGGACAAAAGGGTCAGACACTATGAAAATAAAGTTCAATGTCTGCACACTTTGTATACTTAGCACATTTATTATACATGATAATGAAGTTTAAGGTGTGTGTGTGTGTGTGTGTGTGTGTGTGTGTGTGTGTGTGTGTGTGTGTGTGTGTGTGTGTGTGTGTGTGTGTGTGTGTGTGTGTGTGTGTTTGTGTGTGTGTGTGTGTGTGTTCTGCTGATCTTCTCTTGAGTTCATCTGTCTTATTATCTGGTAAAAATAGCTGTTTTGCCATGGCTTCTATCCTGATGCTTGCCAGATAGTGGCAGCTGAAACAGTCCATGACTACAATGGAGATCCATTCATCCATGGTTTATTGACAATGCAACACACACACACACACACACACACACACACACACACACACACACACACACACACACACACACACACACACACACACACACACACACACACACACACACACACACACACACACATCAAGAAAATACATAACACATAAGACAACAGCATACATTTACTGTTACCAGAATGGCAATGACCAAGTTGTAATGTATCACTATAGGCTCTGTGTAATGTAATAGTAGTGTAGTACTAGAGTAGTCTTTGATAAGTAGTAAGGTAATAGTATGGTATGTCTTTTCAACAACTATTACAGCATTCCACTGTGGAAGTGTGGGCATTATGAGGCTACAATAGTCTGATTTTATGTTTTATGCTTAGTATAAGCCTGATATTTTGACTGTGTTTTGATTGCACCCTAAGACTGAGGTAGATCAGCAGTCGTTTTTATATTTCTTAAGGACACAGCTGTTGGTGCTGTTTACTGAAACACTCTGACTTGTGTTTTTGTCCATTCCACCCATGTTCAGGTCCACAAGCTAAGATCACGAACATCTTTTTACAGCTTCTGGCTCTTTACCATGTTTTGTGTCTGATTCGTTCACCATTTCTATCAACGGGAGACTTTTTAAGTCAGCTGACTATTTTCAGGTGTCTTGAATTCAGATGACAAGTTGATTGGAAGTGCCCATCTGATCTGTGAGACCAGAACTCGTAATGGTTAGGAGGGGATCAAATACATATCTCCCTCAATGTAATAGAAATAAATTCCTAATATATATTCCTTTAAGCTACTTTCTGGATTTGTTTTTTGATATTCTATCTTTTTGATAGAATTTGATATCTGACCCTTTTGTCCTGTATCTTCTCATGGGAGAATTTCAGATGATGAGTTGTTTGGAAGTGCCCAACTGGTCTGTGGAACCAGAAGTCTTAATGGTTACCAGGGGATCAAATGCCTTTCTCCCTCAATGTAATAGAAATCAAAAGATATTTTTTAAAGTTACTTTTTACTTTGCTTTTTGATATTCTATGTCTCCACTCTCCATGTTAGAATACACCTACTATTAAAATTATAGACTGATAATTTCTTTGTGGGCAAACCAACAAAATCAGGATCCATTAGGCCAATATTGTGTTCCAACAGCACAGGAAGAGTAAGCAAGAGATCACGACTTTATATATTGTGTTCTGACAGTTCAGGATGTGTCACTGGCAGTATATGAAATGTTAGGAAATATATTTTCTTTCAGACTTCAATTTGGCACTATACTTAGGTGAATTAATAAACCTTTCTGGGGTCCAATTGAGTATTGTTTGAGCTGAAACCACCAAAATTCGCCTAAATTTAACACATTTCTGCTTTAAAGTCAGCTATAACTGTGCATGATACTGACATATTGGGTATCATCTGAAAGGAAATTTTGTCAGCTTTCAGGTGACACCACTCACAATGCTCTATGACAAATGGCTGTGAAGTTATTAGGCAAAATGGGGCCAAATGTCAGGCGTTTTTGATTAAAATAAACATTGAAACTTTATGGCTCTTGAGGCAGGTCTTCCCATGGTCCAAAATCAAAATAATTTTATATCTGGCCATTTCACACCTTGGAGAATGGGAATCACAGCAATTGGCTTCAAAATTACAAAAAAAGGTTTTTTTGAACAGGTCTAGTGCGCGTGTGTGCGTGCGTGTGTGTGTGTGTGTGTGTCTGTGTGCGTGTGTATGCGTATGTGTGCGTGAGAGAGAGAGAGAGAGAGAGAGAGAGAGAGAGAGAGAGAGAGAGAGAGAGAGAGAAAGAGAGTTATGGAGGGGTGTGCGTGTTGTGTCACAGGAGGAATGCGGTGTAGGGGAGGAAAAAGGTCTGTCTCTGATGGGCCCCAAACGCCCCTCCACCACACACACACACACACACACACACACACACACACACACACACACACACACACACACACACACACACACACACACACACACACACACACACACACACACACACACACACACACACACACACAGGAGAGTCACATTACACCCCTCTCTCCCTTACAGGGCCTCTCTGCTGACTGACCTACAGCATAGTCACACACACACACACACACACACACACACACACACACACACACACACACACACACACACACACACACACACACACACACACACACAACCATGCACACACACACACACGCACACACACACACACACACACGCACACACACACACACACACACACACACACACACACACACACACACACACACACACACACACACACACACACACACACACACACACACACACACACACTTAAATAGGATTGCACACACAACCACGGCTCTAAACACACACTAATACACACAAATGCAACAAAATGTGTTTCTCTCTGCAACTGAACCATCACACGCACGCACGCACGCACGCACGCACACACACACACACACACACACACACACACACACACACACACACACACACACACACACACACACACACACACACACACACACACACACTCACACACTCCCTACTTTCCACTACCACTAAACCATTGCTGACTACCACATCGCCACAATATCCCATTATAATTACAAAGACACACTCTAAACACACACACACACACACAGGGCGAGTGTGTGTGATATCATGTTACTGCAGAGAGTCAGTGCTTACGCTGTCCCTGTGCTGTTGTGTGTCAGGCTGCTCTCTCTCTCTCTCTCTCTCTCTCTCTCTCTCTCTCTCTCTCTCTCTCTCTCTCTCTCTCTCTCTCTCTCTCTCCATGCTGGAGATATCAGACTGTGGATAAGGTTTTGTGGCCTGCAGCTTTTAGCATGAATGCTAGGCTACATGCTAGACTTTAACAGGGACGCTAGGCTACATGCTAGACTTTACCATGGACTCTAGGCTACATGCTAGACTTCACCATGGACCTGTTCACAACGTCTATGTGTCTGTCTGTTTATCTCGCCTCCTGTCCTCGCCTTCTGCTTGTGGCATCGAGATGTGAGACAACACGGCATGGACCACAGACCTAGATTAAACTAAACTGGCAGTCTGTCACGTCTTTTTGAGATCTGTGGCCGCCATTTTACCCCAGACTTCACTCCAGACTTTGCACAGCAGACTGCATTGCTATAGCCAATAATGTTTGGGGAAATCTGCATGTAACTGTGTTATTTACGGTCCATTTACAGAGTTATTCAGGCCGGGGAATTAAAGTGCAGACAAATGGCCACGTTAGATGCTAGATCACATACCACATGTACATGCTGGTTATATGGCCTGCAGCCTGGATGCTAGGCTACATGGACACAAGTGTAGACATCAAGCTGTGTGTGTGTGTACTCACTGGCTGCTGTGACGTTAGCTGGGACACTAGCGGCTGCTCCGATAGCCGTGGTTGCTACGCACTGGTAGCGCCCGAGCGTTCGGTTGCTAAGTGACAGGATGAGGAGCGAGCCAGGCTGTGTGACCACGCCCAGCTCCGCATCGTCCCCGGCGACCAGCTCGCGGCCGTTGAGGCGCCAGGTGACATTGGCATGGGAGGGCAGGGCGCTACAACGCAGGGTTACCGTTGCACCTAACTTCTGGACCACCGACATCGGCTCCTCAAGGAAGACAGGCATGTCAACGTCTGGAGAGAGAGAGAGAGAGAGAGAGAGAGAGAGAGAGAGAGAGAGAGAGAGAGAGAGAAACTTTGAGATTTAACCACTTGTATACTGTATCATTTTCACCAGGTCACATTACAACTTTAAGGCATATGAATACACACACATATGTAGCAGATAAATGGAGAAAAGGTGATGGAGAGAGGTTACTAGTGAAGTGAATGGATACAGATTGTGCCAGATACAGATGGGCTCCCATGTGAGGACTGGCATCTTTTCTCTTCCAGAGGGAAGCCAAGGCCAGTGTATTTGTAAAGAGCATTTCAGCTCCTAAAGAAGCACAATGTGCTTCACAAAAATAAAACCATAAAAATGAGACACAGTCGATGAATAAGGATTTGAAGAGAGAGAGAAAGACAAAAAGAGAGAGAGAGAGAGAAAGAGAGAGAGAGAGGGGGGGAGAGAGAGATGATCTCCACAAAAGAAAAAATGGATAGATACAGAGTTAGACAGATGGAGTGACAGAAAGATGTAGAGATCGAAGAATAAAAGCAGATGGACGAAGACAGACAGAGGGATTGAGACATAAAGGAATGCGAGTGTAATCCAGCATGTGGCGCGACATTAGAGTCAGAGAGGACGGAGGAATCAGATGTTTTTGGTTGTTATAGCAGCAGAACATCCGAATTTAACAGACCAGAGAGATAGAGGGAGAGAGGGAGAGAGGGAGAGAGAGAGAGAGAGAGAGAGAGAGAGAGAGAGAGAGAGAGGGAGAGAGGGAGAGAGAGAGAGAGAGAGAGGGAATTGGTAGGCATTAGGCCTGGCCAAGGAAAGGGGAAATTGTGAGTTATGGTCCCCTCCTCCTCTTCCTCCTCCTCCTCTCTTCTCCGCCTGCTGACATCTAAAGCAGCCGCCTGCATCCTGAGCCAGGGCCCTGAGCTGCTTTTCCCATCACACTTTCCATGCATGCACCCCCCTCTCCACTCTTCTTCTCTCCTCTACTTTTCCCCCTCCCCTCTCCTCTACTATTCCCCTTCTCCTCTCCTCTCCTCCCCTCTACTATTTTCCCTCTCCTTTCCTCTCCTCTCCTCTCGTCTACTATTCCCACTCTCCTCTCCTCTCCTTTTCTTCTCTTCTCCACTCTTTCTCTCCTAGTCTCCCTCCTCTGTCTTATTCCTCTTTT
>NC_085865.1:56494995-56499995 GCF_034702125.1 Engraulis encrasicolus
GCTATTTATCTTACATCGCCAACAGCTGGGGCGATAACCTAACCTACACTTCCGTAATCAATGCTTAATTTGTAAATCACAAGGTACCGGAACGCAAAAAACATATGACATCACAGCGACGGTGAGTTGGACAGAGGTCCCGGAACGCACAGAAAAACTATAATTACGCAAACGAATACAAAAGGGAAAAAAAACAGATGCAATTCCCTGCATTTGAACGACATTGAGTCCCATGTCAGCTCATATCCATACGTTTGTTTCTTAATACAAGGGACGGTTGGCAATCCAATGCCTATTTTAAACAACAGCCATAGCATAGGCTATTAAATGCTGTAATGACAACAACCAATATTTTTGTTTGATCGCTAACTTTATGCTAGTTTCGTGCAGTGCATGGAAATTATGCTTTCCCCATGAGGTGAAAAGAAACCGAAGCGGTCTTATACCTATTATTCTACTATACCTATTGAAAGGACAGTGCATGGCTGTCCAATTCCCGTATTCACACAACGTTGGCATAGGCCTATTAAACGTTAAATCCTCGCTTTGTTGGCGACTTTGTTGCATATGATTTGGCTGATCCGCATGTGCTGTTGCGATATGCCACTTCACTGTTTCGAGAGCTCACGCACTGATGGTAAGCGAGCTGCGATTTTCAGGGCTCGCGCACTGATGGTAAGCGAGCGGCGATTTTCCCGGTAGAGTTGGCTTTTCACACTGACTGTCTGCTCGCGCTGCGGTCCGGTTGAAAATCCCTCCGACCAATGTTTTATTTGGAGTGTGTAGGCCCTATTTGAATGAAATATCACATTGTCTTTGCTGTTCTCGTGCTCAAATTGACTTGTAAGCAACTGGCGGGTCTTGGGAGAGAAGATAACGCGTGGGCACACATGCTGAGCGCTCGCCAGCCGAGGAAGATCTCATCCTCTCACCCAGGCTGTCTTTTTCGCTAGGCAACATGACTGATCAATGCACCAAACGCAGCCCAGGTGCCACTAGAAATTAGTATGTCCAAAACCTTGTGTGCCGACCAAAATTTGATAAAAACTTTTAAACAATGTTTGGCACAGCCAGTGTCGTGCCGAAAAGTGAGTCCCTGCCAGAACAAGAGTGCCCTCATTGAAACCAATGTCATTTTTTGAGAGAAAAATATACTCATTTTTGCAGAATGAATTACATAATATATGAACTAAAATATGCTTATGAAATATTACTCGTCCTCCACTTAATATGAGCTATTTGACTGAAACTGCAACTTTTGTTATGACAATTAGGCTATTCGATTCCTTTATGGAAATAATAGCCTAGAACTACTGAAATTGTAACCAGCTCTTTGTAGCCTAATTCTTCCAGAAGGAATGCAGATGCTTTATGGATATGCTTTCCATCCATGCACTCTCCGTGCAGGGGTGGTGGAAAGACACCAAACGTGCCATCACCACCCCCCGGACCCACGAAACCCACTGCGCTCCGAAGTTGAATTCCTTTTACTACTTTATTGCTATGTGTGCATAAAGCGCATGTTCGATTTGCTGTAATAGGCTACGACCAGTAGCCTCGACGTGTCTGTCTTTTCTTTTCCTTCTTTCAATATTTAGTAGGCTAACATATGTTTAAGCCTAAAAATATAATAAATAAATAGAAATAATTTGGTATCCATGTCTGGTTAGCGTCTGGGCATTTGTGGTCTTTACCTGGTTCTCCGCACCATCTTATGACAATGTTGAACAATGTTGAACAAAAAAAACGGATGCACACACGTCATACTCTTTTATTACCTCATATTGTTTTTATTGTAGGCCTATTGATTTTTAATTCTGTGTATAGACAAATAAACGTAGGCTAAACTTGACATTTCAGTAAGAGTGTACATTTATTTTACAAGTATACAGAGTTTTAGTAGACAATGCCTACACAGCAGCCTTTACAAGTTGCCTAATGTAGGCTACACTGCAGATAAAGACAGCAGAAAACATCCTTTCTGCCCGGCTTAACCAGAATTGCGTTCCGTCCCTTTCGCTGTGTCTCCTGCGACTCGGCCTGTTGTTTGTGCAGTAGTGCGCTCTTTCCCTTCACCTACCAGTGGGCTCACCACCTAGATCGATGATTTGGTCGATGACTGTAGGCCTATCCAGGTGACTGGACACTTAAAAGACTTTGTAAGGATTTATTTTTAGGCATAGCCTACTTAGATTTTTTTGAATGCCGCCTTTGTCCTGAGTGAATTCTGAATCAAGACCAGACTGCGTTGCTGCCACCCTTGTTGAGTCACTAGCCAACTGCACTTTTTGCACCATGGGATTTACAGTATGGACACGGGAGTAAGGACATTGAAGTAGGCTAGGCTAGGCCTACACCTGGACACTTAAAAGACTTTGTAAGGATTTATTTTTAGGCATAGTTTGATTTTTTGAACGCCTTTTTATTGATCTATGTTTTTATTGCTATTTGTAACATCACAACAAATAAACATTCAAACTTTTGAAACAATATCCATACTCTGCCTTGCATCTCTCGTGTGTGTGTGTGTGTGTGTGTGTGTGTGTGTGTGTGTGTGTGTGTGTGTGTGTGTGTGTGTGTGTGTGTGTGTGTGTGTGTGTGTGCGTGCGCGCGCGCGCGCTCGTGAAAAAAAAACTCTTGGCCGCAAACTGTTAAACTCACACGGCTTGGAGGGGTGCTTACATAAATTTCAACTGACTACAGTCTTCAACTGTGTGACGCTATGAATGTTTGTCTGTGGGGGAGGGGGTGATTAAACCCCTACACGCACACAAAAGAGCTCGTGGTGTGACAGGTTATCCAGCCTCCGAAGAAGGAGTCATAGTTCACAAGTGTCCACAAGCACTAATAATAATAATAATAATTTTTTTTTAAAAACGTCTTTTTTATTTAATTTAATTGTAGGTAGGCCTATGCAAACTGGATTGGGAGATGGTGAATGAAAGACAGAAAAAAGTCGAGTTTAAATTCACATGGTGGTCTTGTTTAGGGCTCACACTTGTGTTATTATCAAATGCCCTATCAAATGCCCAATGCTAAATAAAACGTGCAATTTGCTGACTGTATTTCTACTACTACTAAAACTGGGGGATGGACAAGCACGGAAGCACAAACACAGGCAGACGCCTGGAGGGGCGCTTACATAGATGTCAACTAACTACAGTCTTCAACTGTGTGACGGAGTGAATGTTTGTCTGTGGGGGAGGGGGTGATTAAACCCCCACACGCACACAAAAGAGCTCTCTCTCTCTCCAACAACACAAGAGGGAGTATTCGCATTGGACGCACTTGTTTAGTCCCTCACAATGTGTAGGGCCTATGCTTGGTTGCCATATTAAAATCAGGTTTTAAGAAGAGCACACACAATCGAATCGAAAGTAGCCTATAGCCAAATATTTTAATTAAATTCGGGCGGTTGGTTGAATCATTCAACTAGCCTAATTAAAAATAGCCTATATAGTAGCCTATATAGGCTTACCACCACCACCAACAATTATGAAATAATGAAAACAAATTATACTATGTAGCCGCCTTAACAATAGAAGTAATTAGGCCTATTAATGAATTCGTTTGCCAAAAAAATAGGCCTAAGCAAAAAAAAAAAAAAAAAAGAATTTCACACTTATCTTAACACTTATCATACTGTCACAGGTGGGGGGTGCGCGTTTGACAGCGGCACCCCCACTTAATACCAACTACCCCGAGGAGCATTGTACACATCAGGAAACACCAAGACAACAAAGTCATTTAAATCAAGTATTTATTTTCTATTTGGAGACATAGTTCTGTATGCATGTGTGTGTGTGTGTGTGCGCGCGTGTGTGTGGATGTGTAACCAGTTCTCTGTCCGCGGGGTCCAATGGTCCAATGTCTCTGATCAGCACCTCAAACCTCTCACTCGGTCCGTGCGCATCGTAGCCTCCGACAGGTTGGGCGGGGCCACCTGGCTCGTCTGGGCACGCGGAGGCGGATCAGCTGGTGGAGATAGGAGAAGGGTAAACAGGCTTCCAGTCTCTGAATTCGTATGAATAACGCACAGGGGGATGCTAACTCCCATCACCAATTGTGAATAAAATATGCCTACACAGCACGAGTAACTAAGCTACTTATTTAAAGGAGCACACGTGAGCAGCACAGCAACCAACACAGCACACATAAAACGATGGTGTAGGGGTGGCCATCCTCGCTGCGCAAAAAGTCTTTTCCGATCGTGCATTCGCTGGGTCCGGGAGTGAGAGAGTGAGTGAGTGACAGACAGAGCGGGCCAGGGGCAGCGCACACAGCGGGGAGGAGGCTTCAAGGTGAAGGCTATGGTGACCAGGCGTGGCACTTAACTTCGGTGGTGAGCGTCCTCCACCACCAGCTTTCCAACGCAACCTCTTCGTGACTCTGGCCGCAAACCTCGTTCAGGCAATATGCCGTCCGCGCCATTCGTAGTCGTCTGTTGCTTGTGTCGTCCAAAGGACCGAACGCGTGCCCTCCTGGCCCCATCCGGATACCGGCGTGCAGCTCACCCCCCTCCCAAGGCTGCCCCCCGGCCGCGGTAGTCTCTCCGACCCTTCTCTTGTGCGGTAGCTGTGCGTCTCGTCCTCCTCCGGATCCTCCTCGCCATCTTGCCACCTGCATTCAAAAAGCCCATACCCACCCCGTACACCCAATCACCTTTCTCCCTCTTCCCATTGGCACCTGCAAACATTTGCAATCAGTGAGAATAACAGTTAGTCCAAGTTTGTCACCCCCGTGACAATACGATTGCTGTGTTTTTGTTTTTTTTTTTTGTTTTTTTTTAAAAGGCAGTGCACAGCCTTTTGTGACACATCGTGGTGTGACAGGTTATCCAGCCTCCAAAGAAGCGGTCACAAGTGTTCACAATCCGTTCCTGGCATGAATGCAGAATAATAAAAACAAAACACCGTCGACTGGCGGTCTTGTTTAGGGCTCGCGCGTGTGTTATTATCAAATGCCCACTGTTACGTGCAACACAATGTCGTCGCCAAATT
>NC_085865.1:56509995-56512495 GCF_034702125.1 Engraulis encrasicolus
AAAGGAGAGGAGAGCAGAGGGGAGGACAGGGGTGGAGAGGAATGGGGGGGTTGACAGGCATAGCGTCAGGGGAGTGGAAAGGAAACAGAGCCCTGCCGGGAGGGAAAGGAGTGGGGGGAGTAGGAGGGGGCTTTGGCTGGCTGGGAGAAGAGGTTAGGGTTTTGGCTGGCTGGGGGCCCTCTCTGCACTGCTGAGGAGGGGGGGAGGAGAGGGCAGGCTGAATTTTGGCTGGCTGGGGCCCCTCAGAGGAGAGGGTGGGGGCTAGAGGAGGAATGGGTGGGGGCGGGGTATGGGATGGGGGTGATAGAGGAGGATAGAGAAGGGAGGCTGGATTTTGGCTGGTTGGGGCCTCTCTCCAGTGCTGAGGGTGGGGTTGGGATGTAAGGGTGGGGTGGGGGGTAGAGGAGGAGGGAGGCTGGATTTTGGCTGGGGCCCCTCTCTCTCTCTAGTGCTGGCAGATAATGCATCAGACTGAGGAGAGGAGGGTAGATTGTGTGTGTGTGTGTGTGTGTGTGTGTGTGTGTGTGTGTGTGTGTGTGTGTGTGTGTGTGTGTGTGTGTGTGTGTGTGTGTGTGAATGGAACCAATTATAAATCAAGAGCAATTTCTCCACATTATTCAGGAGAGCAAGAGAGAACTGAGGTGCACATGCACACACACGCACACGCACACGCACACACACAGAGCAGCCTAGAGCGGCTCCAAGTAGGTTCAGCCCAGCCCTGTCTGACAGCTTTCCTGCACGCCAAGAACTCAGAGAAAAGCAGAGACCAGCAGAGAAGAAGGGAGACGGGGAGGGAGAGCGAGAGAGAGAGAGAGATGGTGACAGAGGATGAGGGGTGGAGAGAGAGGCATAGATGAGAGAGAGGGAGAGAGGGAGGAAGAAATGGGGAGAAAGGTAGAATAGATGGGGGGGGGGCAGATCGGGAGAGGGAGAGAGGGAAAGAGAAAGATAAGCCAAAGCAACAGAGAATGAGAGATGGAGGAAAACAGATAGAGCAGGGAAGAAGAGAGATGAAGAGAGGAGGAGAGAGTGGAAGACAAAGTGAGGGATAGAGAGAGGGCGAGGGAAAAGGAACGGAGGACAGCAGGAGACAGAGAGCAGACACTGATGTGTAATAGCGCAGTAATAAAACATGTACAAACTGTTTATAAATGTCTATAAACTGTTTATAAAGCACTGTCTTGGCTATGAGATGCCATAGCTGTTGTTTAGCTGCCACTGATACAGAAGCAAAAACAAGACAGGGTGGCAAACAGATATGTGTGTGTGCGTGTGCGTGTACGTGTGCGTGTGTGTGTGTGTGTGTGTGTGTGTGTGTGTGTGTGTGTGTGTGTGTGTGTGTGTGTTTTAGAAGGTAAATGGGAATTGAAATATCAGAAGTACATGTTAAATCTGCTTTTCTCACACAAACACAGACTTACATAGATAGATATAAGGATAGATAGATAGAGAGAGGGGGCGGGATTGACACAGATCCGTCTGTCACTGGGGCACTGAGGTAAACACCTGTAGCATCTGACCACACAGCTAGTGGCTTGAGAGTGTGTGTCGGTGTGCGTGTGTGTGTGTGTGTGTGTGTGTGTGTGTGTGTGTGTGTGTGTGTGTGTGTGCATGAGAGTGTGACCCTGGCCAACACAACCACAAAACAAACAGCCCCACAGACATGCACAAACACGCACGCACGCACGCACACACCAAGACATTGCCTGTGTGTGTGTGTGTGTGTGTGTGTGTGTGTGTGTGTGTGTGTGTGTGTGTGTGTGTGTGTGTGTGTGTGTGTGTGTGTGTATGAGAGAGAGAGTGACAGTGCCTCGCTTGTGCTCTGCAGGCGGCTGATGTGAGACGTGTATACTCAGCTGGGCCATAACGACCCACGTTTTCCCTCCCCACCAAAACACACACACACACACACACACACACACAGACCAAAAAACACGCTACTACCCTGTGCTACACACCACGGAAAAGTCAAGAAAATTGCTCTTGTGTGTGTGCACTTCACACACCCACACACTCTTGCAGACAGACACACATACACACTTGCACATACACACTAGTAGGCACACACACACACACACACACACACACACACACACACACACACACACACACACACACACACACACACACACACACACACACACACACACACACACACACACGTTCACTTGTGGTAAGTCCAAGCCTGGCTGTCTGTGAACTGTAATGAAGTCATTGACATTCATTTGGGTGATTGGAGTAGTGTTGGTGGAGTAGTAGTTGTGGTGGAGAAGTGGTGGTGGGCTAGAACCTTAGACACTTTTCCACACACAACCCGGACATGTCATTCTGTTGTGTTGAGCTGAGTGGTGGTGTTCAGACAGCCTGGTTTGTGTTTCCCTTACAAACCGTGTTACCCTGAGTGCGGTTGGAGTTACGATTTTGACATCGTCAAGTAGCATTACTTTATGTTGTCTATAGTTGACAGTGTAAGACCGACGCGTATCTAATCTATTTA
>NC_085865.1:56517495-56542495 GCF_034702125.1 Engraulis encrasicolus
CACACACACACACACACACACACACACACACACACACACACACACACACACACACACAAAACTGTGAGAACAGGAGATAGACCAAGGGCTGACAAACTTACTATTCCCCCTTCAACCAAAATTAAATGAACACTCAACCTAAAACACTCAGCAAATGCCGTAGACACACTCAACACACTCATACACACAACCCCCTCTAAACCGCTATAAACACGCTCCCAAGAGCAGTTCTCAGTTCACGCAGGCACGCACACACGCAAACACACACACACACACTGACACTAAACCATGTAACATTCTGAAGATACACACACACATACACGTAAGTTTGGTGTCATGACGTGATCTTTGTGGGGTAAGTTTGGAGATACTTTGAATGCCCAGTAGCGCTTGTGCCAAGCTATTCGGAATAACCATACAATAACTCGGTAACTCTGCTAATGTTCGCCCAAGCCACAAAACACTTTGGGTGGACTACTGAATGGATGTCACGGTTCAAATGGCATTAGGGTGAATCTACTCCGAACCATCGCTTTAACTTTTCAATGTCTACTACAGCGTTCCACTGATGGAACAGCATGCTTTATGGGGCTGCGATACACACCGCAAAGCTGGGGGGAAAAGGAGCTTTGTACCTGGAGCTGTTATGCCATACATAACCCACAGACAGAGTATTACACAGCATTTGAAGAGCTCTTTTCCAAAACGAGATATATCCATTTTATAGAATGTTGGGAAAATGACATTTTTGTATCTGGCATTTGCATTGCAAAATGCATTTTTATAGAAGTTTTAAAGTATGTTCTCCAAACATTTGAATGACAAGAATTCACACATAGGCGATAGGATCTTAACAGTCAATTCCAATATTAAAATGCAAAAAGTCAAAAATGGTGATTATAGCGTTTTGGAAAAGAGCTCTTCATTTATACCACAGACAGTATATGGCTTTACAAATGAGGTGCATGGCTCTTCACACAGGGGGGTAGTCTTGAGATCAGAGGGTTGCAGGATCAAACCCCACTCTCCCCCATCTATGGCTGAAGTGCCCCTGAGCAAGGCACCTAATCCCTCTCTGCTCCAGGGTCTGTAACCAATACCCTGCAAATGACTGCAAATCACTTTGGATAAAACTGTCAGCTAGTACATGCTCTTATATAGTGTATAAATCCACATAATGTTCAGTAGAATTCTACAACAATGGAATTCTATGGATTCTCAAACCCGTCGCCAGGTTTTGACAGTAGCCTAAACTGGTTAAAGCTGAGAAGTACTCTTATACTGACGTAATTACAACACTAGTGCACTACCTTACATGTTCATACACTAGCTATTCAACTGTGGCCAATGGATATTCACTGCAAGCCTACTTCTAACTCTACTTCTACTTCTAGGCTACAAGGCCTACATACAGCTCTGCTATTTAATGCATGCCAATTTTAATTGAAAAGTTAACTACCATAGTACTGCACAACTATGTCATAACACAGGGCCTTTAGTAATGCACTACGACTTGGTCATTGCCTTTCTGGTAAGGGCAAAATTATAATGCTTTGTCTTAAAGGGCTAATAGATGCCTAGTGACGCGGGGAAATGAAATACCTGGCACTAGCTGCGGGTGTATTCGCTGGAATGCGGGGAGGGCTGTGGGCTCGAAGGAGGGCATGTCAAATGCTATCAGGGCATCCATCTGTGCAGCGTGAGGACGGAACGGAGAGCGCGGGGAAGGAACGGGAGAGCCAGCCTTAATAGCCCCTCATAACAAAACCCGCTCGCCAAATAAGGCCTCGCGCCACCGAACCCCAGCGCGAGATTACCAGACTGGAATCAATTAGTCAACTTTGATCCGCGCGCTGAGTCGCCACTGCCACTCACCAAAACCTACTTTGCTACCAATTGGGGAAACTCGCTTTTTTTCTGGCCACTGTTGCTTTCTTCTCCGAGTTTTTTTTATTCCAAAGACTGTTTTTTCTATCCAGCGCTGACGTGATTGCCTGATAATGTTACCCAAGGTGTAGGCCTATACTAACTGTATGTGTGAGTGTGACATGTCACACAGCCTGTCCTGGGACAGGGTCGGCATGCTATTCACGGCTCTGTCTTTATTACTGGCGAGCGTTTAAGTGGACTCCAAATAACAAAACCGCACCTGGGACATTTGACCCCGCGTCGCGCGGCTGTCCACACATCTCCCTCTCTCTTGACATTTTGACGTCATCCCGCCTGTCTTCTGCACTAAACTGCACTCCTAATACTCATTTCTCCAAGATGACAAAAAAATCCCCAAAGTCTTAATCATAAACATATCTGAAGAATGCGTTTCATGTACACACACATCTCGGGCACGTCGTGAATGTGTGCCTATTAGTAGCCTATGTCATATTTGTTTGGAGTTAGGCCTACACATTTAAATCGCTGTAGAGTCTCGGAGAGGTAAATACTTTTTTCGTTAAATGTTTTAACATCTGCCCCGTCCAGCCAGTGAAGTTAGCCCGTCCCCGGCGCTAATTCCAAAGGTAATAGCTTTTAGACAGTCCTGGTAATGTCATTCAGCCTAGTACTGAGGCCTGTTGGAACCAGCAGGGAAGAAACGCTACCCCACACTTGGCACCCCGAGGAATGCGTTCAAATGTCTCAAAACGCACACGGTTGGACCTTTCAGCACAGTTTCCCACAAAAAGCTGAATTTGTAGAAACAAAAAAATCGTTGAAATGTTTAAACATGCGCAATGACCATAAAGCCGAGCCCGTGATAACTATGCTAAAACTAAAAACCAAATGGACCAGACATCAACTCGCCTCAACTTCGCCAACTTATTTCCCGTTAAGAACAAACTATTTGGAGCTGGGGTAAGATTGATATCATGTGTCTGTCTTTTCGTGGTGAAATAGTCCTACCCGTATGTTTTACCAATAGGCTACAATTCCGTTAGTTAGAATGCAATAACAACTGAACGTCGAAACAAAACAACCCAATTGTTGAACACCCGAGAAGTTAGCCATAGCTCAACTTCCATCCCTCAGATCAGAACAAGACGCGCAACATTGCAGCCTAAAATGTAACAGTATCGCGCACGGAAAGTAACAACGACTTCAGCTGTTCCATTCGAATGGATGCAGTTTGAGTGCACCAGAAATCACGTTATAAACTAGGAACAACAGGTTAGCAACAATAGCATTACTAGTACTCCCGAAAACACGCTGCGAGTTTTTTGGGGGAGAAGAAGGAACTCACCTAACCCGTGTAATGTGTCCTGCGGGCTTCTGATCTCGCAATTTCTACGGCTTGGAGTTTTTCCCCCAAACTTTTCACGCGAAGTAAAATATCCAAAAAGGCCGATTTTCGGCTCTGCCCGTTTCCCTCTCTAAAGCGTTTTTGCTTTAAAGTAATTTACTGCGGTGCCACCGACATTTTCTTTCGGGCTCCCCCCAAGTTCCCTCACATTGAAAAGCCGTTTTTGGATGACTGAGCTCTCAAACAATTCTCCCTTTCGCGACGCCTTCCCCGGGCCCTCCCACTTTCCCGAGAAGAGGGAGGGATCTGAACAATGGGCTCCCTTCCCAAAAATCTCCCCGTTGGTATAATGCCCGTCTTGCCGTTCCCCCAAAATTACGCACAGCTCTCACCCTTTGCTATCAAGCCAATGCCCAGTGACATGCGTGGCGAGGAAATTTAGGCTACCTCTATACACACAGTCCTCCACCTGGAGAGCAGAGGAGGAAGGAAAGGATCCCTAAAGTTATGCAGATAGTTAGTAAGGGGGGCTACAGGGCTCCCCTCCCCCTCTCATCTCCTGCCTTACTGCATCTGATTTGGTATGTGCTGGTCTCTCTCCCCAGGCTCCGTATTGACCCCCTCTCTACTCTATTGAGGCGGGAGGGTAGGCTGGGATGGCTGTCGCAGCTGTGTCGGGCTGTGTTGTGCATGTGTGGTGTGTTAGGCTGTGTCGTTTATGTGGTGCCATGTGTGATGATGTGTGTTGTACTGTATGCTGTGGTGTGTGTGTGTTGTGCTCTGGTGTGTGTGTGTGTGTGTATGTTTGTGTGTTGTGTTGTGTTATGCTGTGGTGTGTTGCGGTGTTTTTTTCTCAGTGTGGGTTGTTGTGTTGTGCTGTGTGTGTGTGTGTGTGTGTGTGTGTGTGTGTGTGTGTGTGTGTGTGTGTGTGTGTGTGTGTGTGTGTGTGTGTGTGTGTGTGTGTGTTGTGCCAGGCACAGTTAGGCAGAGCAGAGTGCGTTTCTCAACTCGTCTTTTTCAACAGGGGCCCTAGAGCCCATACGACACCACCAGCATTTCTCATACTACACTGATCACAGAACTGCAGACCAGAACCCCTGCATGCACTCTCTGTCTGGAATGTCTCCCTTTTTTCTTTCTTTCTTTCTTTCTCTCTTTCTCTCTCTCTCTCTCTCTCTCTCTCTCTCTCTCTCTCTCTCTCTCTCTCTCTCTCTCTCTCTTTTCATGCCTTGAAATGTGAGGCTGTTGGTGGGCCCATTCGAAACGCTCATCATTAATAATGGCCCAGTTCTGACAGAGCGTGCTCTCCCCTGCCGACTGGAGAGGAGAGGGGTCAGAGTTGGTATTGAAGAAGAGGGGAGTGTAGAAGAGGAGAAGAGATGAGAAGAGAGGAGAGGGAGGGGGAGAGGCGATGAGAAGGGGAGAGAGGAGAGGGGCCAGACTTCCCAACACCACCATACCTGCAGTTCGCTGCCTCAACTAAAGCTGTCTGCACAGTGCACACTTGCAGACTTGCAACTCCAACCAAGTTGTCCGTCTGTCCCTAGGTGGTCTTGCTTGAATGCTGTTTTCTCCCCCAACACACCTGGTCGACCGCACCTGCAGGGACAGGTTTGTGTTTCCGTTACAAACATTGTTACCGGAGTATACAGCTCCACTCTGGATCAGATACAAGAAGGAGAGTCTACTGAAACTGAAGGTAGCTTACAATGATTGTCTGAGGATTCTCCTAATGTGAGCCTGTAATAAAGTTTATATTGGACTTACATTTTTGATGATGTTGTCACTTTACATAGGCTTATCTAATCGATCGAGGTAGGCTATAAATAGTGACCCCTTACGAAAATGGACCGTGGTTTATTATGGTATTACTATGATTATCATGGTTCTACCATGGTATGTCATGATTACTTTAAGTACTCTGAACCTACCATAATTGTACTATGGCTTACTATGGTATTACTGTGATTTTTATGTAGCAACATGGTTCTACCATCATGATTACTCTACCCTTACGAAAATCGACCATGGTTGTAATGCAGTAACCATGGTTTTACTACCACATCTCATGGTGATTCTAAGTACTATCAACCAACCATAGGTTAAATCCGTAGTTAAACCATGGGCAAATCATAGTCAAAACGTGGTTGAATCATAGTTAAACCATGGTTGAACTATAGTCAATCAATGGTTAAACCATAGTCACAAACCGCGCTCAAAAAACCATGACAACTATGAGTAACTAAAAACCATGGTTCAGTTCTCATAGTAAAACCATGGTCCATTTTCTTAAGGGACATCATACTACAATGTTGATTTTCAGCTTCGATTTTAATATGAAAGTAATAGAGTCAAACTAAAGAGAAATATAAGGCAGTTGATCAGGTGGCTGCCACAATTGTTTTTTGATTCACTGTTGTGGACGAGCTGAGGCACAGCATTCTGGGTAGTAGGCAGCGACAGTAACCGCTCATGTCGGCCTGAGCCAGCTGAAGAAAGAAGGGTTGGTTTTTCGAGGAGTGCCATGCTGTACTACTTGTCGAATTGAAAAGCAATAACTGGTGGCCGAGCCATGCCGTGTCAAGCTGTACCAGTCAGAAAACGGTCAGTGGAAAATTGCCTTAAATATACAAGGTCTATGCCAAGTCTCTGCCCCGTTCATAATTTCTCCAACATGGAGGACATTCTCTGTCTCTTGCTCACAAAAGAGCAATAATTAAATAAATAAAGCACTAGATCTGTCCTTTTCGCTCATCCCTTATTTCAGTGGAAGGCGTAGTTTCTGTCACTGTGCGTTTTTTTGCAAAGAAATGCACAGTGGTAGCCTAGAAGATGTTTTTAATAAATAAATGGCCTCAGCCACCCCCCCCCCTCCGTCTCCACCCTCAATCCATCTCTACCTCCACCTCCCTCTTCATCCCTCTCTCCATCTCTCTCCATGATGTAATTGCTTGCAGTTCAATGCTGCTCTTTGTTCATTCTAATTGGATACTCTGCCATGGACCTCTGAGGTGGGCAGGTAGGACACACTTACACACACACACACACACACACACACACACACACACACACACACACACACACACACACACACACACACACACACACACACACACACACACACACACACACAAACTAGCGCACACACGCGATGCACACGCACATGCACACACACATTCTGTACATTTCTTTTAGAAAAATAGCTTTATTATGAGGTTAACCCGTTAGACATTATTGACATTGATAAAAGGTGATCTGTTAACCAACATTAAAATATTATTGACATTGCTTAAAGGTGATCTGTTAAGACAGGGTTATCCAAACTGGGGTGCGTGGCCTGCCACAAGGGGGTGCGTGAGGTGGTGCAATTGAGCAATGGCAGATATGTGTGTTTTTATACAGCATTATTATTGAGAAATTTTTGATTGTAATGTGCATTGTATGCTGGAAGAAACGTCAGGTCTATTGGAAATGGGGATTCCCCAAATGACTGCATAATCTGCAATGATTTGTGGAGTGAAGCCATATGAATGTCCATCAGCACACAAAAACATACGTTCAGGGGGTGTGCGAACCACATTGAAATGTACAAGGGAGTGCGTAAGGAAAAAAGTTTGGGAGCAGCTGTGTAAAGATATTACATACATTGCTAATAGATGATATGCTATATATTATTGATATTGCTAATAGATTATTTGTTAAGATATTATTGACATGGCTTTTAGATGATCTGTTAACCACTTTAGATATTACTGACATTGCTAAATGCTAATAAACAACAGTGAATATCCAACTACTGTCTGTCTGTTAACAGTTTTTTCTAATTGCTTAAGTTAATGTTTCATACACTTAACACTCTACACACAGCTACTACAGTACAACCTCACACCAAACTAGCAAAACAATGTAGATAGGGTTTTGTAATGAATAGGCCTACTTGTGATGTAAACACACATGGAATGAGACTTCAATCATGGATGTTTATTTATTTTCACCAAAACAAACTTAAATTAATATATTTGTATATCCTATGTAAATCAAAAACACAAGAAAACACAATACAAATCTACTGAAAACAAAATGAAATGACTGAACATCCATTTGCCTTGCTGAATATGGTCACAAGATTTCATTGACATTACATGCTATGTCTTCAAGTGACAGACAGCAGAGAAAGTGTTGCCTTGGATGGCGTATCCTAGCCAGGCTGTGCCCTCCTAGTGACACAACACCTTCAGCTTTTCCTTTAGTCAGGCCAAGAACAACACAAACACGATTCTGAGCTCCTGAAAAAACGGGAACTCCTCCCACTTTGTCAGGAAGCAAACAACCATTAGCAAACTAAGGGAGGTTGGTCAAATGGGAAATGGGAAATTTGGGAAGTTGGGAAATGTTAATTGTTATGCTTTTGGTCAAACCAAGTCTCGAAGAGATTTGAAAGTCGATGATAATCAGGCTAGGCGTATCCACCCCCGACATGCTGTCTGGTCAATGTCTGTGTAGCTTATTGAGGGCTTGTGCCTTACACACTTTACTTAAAGCCCATATCTATAACTCATTATAAGCACATTTATAACACATTATAATGTGCACTATAATTACTTACAACGTATTATGACTATTATTGTCATGTTTTGGAATGTTTTCCTTTCTGTAGTAGGCCTACTTACAGTGTGACAGGTCTTGACCAAAACCCTGCCATTTTATCACCTGCTGGTCCTTATGATGAAGTTAAACTATTAAAACATAGTAGAGAATGCAATTTGTCCTCACCATGTAGCAGTAATTGAAGATATCCCTTCAAGATACAATGTATGAGTGACTTTTCATGCTGTTTGAAACCCATTCATATCATTCAGTACTGTATTTAACTCTACAGATGAATGAGAACAACTTAACCAAGGCACTACTGCACCCCCATGCCATCATGGAGGCTGACTTTTGAAGTTAACACTAACACAAGTTGGATGGTCCATTTTCACTGTAGCACAGGATGTGCAAGACTCTATTATTTTAAAAAAGAATTGACTTCTGCAACTTCTGCTGACTTCTGTAAGTAAAGGACAGTTTCCCATGTCTTCTGGGCCTATTTCAAGTGAGCTCGGGTGCAAAGGAGAATGTTAAACCCCTCTATCATTTGCACACATTAAGCATTCTTAATATGGTCAATTTTCAAAAGCTGTGTGCTAGAGTAACTTATTCCCTCTGCATCTTTAATTCTGAGTGACTCAGCCTCTCTGTGATGGTCTGTAGCTGGACACTCATTATTGTCCCACAGTACAATCCATTTTGAAATGTTCTTCTTTATTGTTTTATATTATTTGGATGTTTATTATGTTCATCCAGCATCCCTCCCACCCAAGGTCCTGAGGTCCTCTAGCAAGGAACCGCTTGTCATACCTCGTTCCAGGCTAGGGACCTTTGGTGACAGAGCCTTCTGTGTTGCTGCCCCCACCCTTTGAAACAGTCTACCTCTCCATGTCCGTCAAGCCCCCACACTGGCTACGTTCAAAAAGCAACTAAAATCACACTTATTCACTGAGGCCTATGGTCCTTAACCACCCTGCCCCAACCCCACCTCTACCCCCCCCCTCCTCTCCTCTCTCTCTATTCCCCTGCTCACTCTCCTTTTGTAAAGCGACCTTGGGTTACTTGAAAGGCGCTATATAAAACTAAGTTATTATTATTATTATTATCATTACATCCCACTGATCCCCATCCCAACTTATTTGAGACGTGTTGCAGCTATCAAATTAGAAATGAGTATTAGAAATGATTATGATTATGAAATGATGTCCCCCAAAACAATTTTTTTCTCGGTTTTAACACTTAGCCTAATATGTTGTCTTTTCACTATTCTCCATCTAATGAATGGTAATGTTTTGAAAATGATAGCATTTTGGATTTTATTCACAGTTTATCAAACATCCCAACTTCACCGGAGTTGGGGTTTGTAATTATAATGTGCATTATAATTTGTTATAAATGCGCTCATAATGCACTATAGATATGGGTTTCATAGAAAGTGTTACCAGCCGGGGTCTCATTGGAGACTGTCAGCTGATCTGATATGCACCAATTCACCGTTCCGCAAACTCCTCCCACCTTAGCGGTTCCTATTTCAGTCAAACACGCTAATCCTCCAGGTTCTCAGCACTGAAATGAATGGAGGGCTAACATGTTTTCACCCCTGTCAATATTGTCTTTGCCTAAATAAATCACAAGCAAGATCTCGAATCAGAAACCACAAGGTCTCAGATCAAAGCCAACAAAAAGATCTCTGCGCTGCGTACTGAAACATATCAAAGTGGCACTTTGAAATCCAGCAACTTTTAAAACTTGTAGGGGGTGACTTCAGGTAATTTGAGCCACTTTTTGGTAAATCGCCTGGGAAAATAACAAAATAGCATCTATGCATTTTAAATGTGTATATATAATTAATAGCTACTATATTTCATCATTTTGTGTTGGAATTACATTATAAAACATAATTATTTAGGCCCCACAAGTCGAAACTCTTGAAACCCTGGCTGTGGCAACTTTTTTGGAAGGAGCCGCTTCAGCTAATTTGAGTCACCTTATCTGGTAATTTGAGCCAGTTAAATAAAAAAGGGAAAAAGTCAATAATTCATCATCCCTTGTCATGCTAAATCTCAATTCTGTACAGCCACATGTCTGTGGACAGTGTTCATCCTATTTTTTCACTTTTTCTGTCTCCTCTCTTTTCATCTGCATTCATTTCTTTTCACCAGTCATCTTCCTTAATTTTTCTTCCAAAAGTACACAAACATGAGCTAGCTACCGCTAAACAGCAGCTAACTCCCATTGATTATAATGGTGGCTCAAATTAGCTGAACGTGGTGGCTCAAATTCAAATCTTAACTAAGCTAACAGTTGAAACACCATAAACGTACTCTTTTCCAAAAAGGATAATAATATGCCACACTAACAAACATTGCTATAGTGCATACCATCCACACAGAAAACATACTTTGTTTTTATGTGTATATCTACTGGTATATGTAAGTTATAATACTTATAATAATTTGGCTAACTTAAGCGTGCCATGCTAAATTCCATGCAACTTTCTGGTGCAGCCTTCATTGAAATAAGTATCCCGCCCACCATATCAATCAAAACCCAATAAAATCCCCTGTTACATGTAATGATCTGTTGTGGCAACAGATTCCCATACTTTGTAGTCATTGGCTCTCATTTCCAGAGGGGCTAGAACCCCAAAACCTTAACTGACTTATTTTACCTGATCAAATTACCTGAAGTCACCAAATGGAAGTCTATGTGAGAGACCCCTAGCCTACTTGTGAAGATAAAATGAAACATGCCTATCTGACAGCAGCATTAAATATGTCAGTGGGGTAAAGCCTATTTAAGAGGCAAGCGCCTCATAATTCTGTAGTTTCTTGTCAGGACAATGAAACACAAAGTCAGCACGGTAAGTCACCTTTATCACATATGTTACATTAAATCTGTGTGATTATCACATTTGTAGCATTAAATCCATGTGATTGTGACAGCTTCTGTTTTGCTGACATTTAGCTGGTGGAGGGGTCATTTACATTTCATGAACAACATTATAGCCTTCAGCCCGCCTACCACTGTCAATCAAGTGCCAGGGAATCACCTCTGCAGGTGCGCCCTGCTACATATAGTTTTGTGAAGGCCGTGTTTTACATTCACTACAATGTAACGATTTCTCTACAAATGGAACCCAACCATGAACCCGAATTCTCAACCCAACTGAACATGTTGAAAATGTCCCGAAGCAGACCCTCCAACCCCGCCTCCCCTCTAACATACTGAGACTCACCAAGCCGATTCTTACAGAGCGTCATCAACTTTTCCCAACACCCAATCGTCGGGTTGGTGTGGAGTTAGCTTTTACAGAACAAACAGACAATTTTGGGTTGACAGATGAGACATGCCCTCTCCAAATGCTGTCTGCTCATAATTGAAGTGCATACAATTAGTCCTCTTTTTTTGCAATGATTGTTTTACACCCCAATCAACTTTAGAAATGAAATGGCTGTCGTTTCAGTGGTCATGAACTGTGCTATTTATTTGCCCATCATTGTCAAAGTTACACTACTGCTTAGAGCTGCGTTCCTGACAGCCGCTATGTGTGTGTGTGTGTGTGTGTGTGTGTGTGTGTGTGTGTGTGTGTGTGTGTGTGTGTGTGTGTGTGTGTGTGTGTGTGTGTGTGTGTGTGTGTGTGTGTGTGTTTGTGTGAGAAAGTGGCGTTTCCCATCAATCATACGACACACTGTAAATGCCTCACAATTACAAGCCAAGCCAAGCAAGCCTATCCTCTACGTAATTAACATCCTCAATACTGTTGCACGAAAGCTCGTTATTATTGGTCTGTAATTTACACTTCAAGCGCTTCTATTATGTGGAGTTGGATGTTCAAGATGGATATCCCTCTAACCTTAATCTTTGGTTGTTATTTTTTGCCAATAACATTTTGACAACAATTCCAATCGGTGTCATTGAGTGGTACTTTCGCTGGCAGTACTAGCTTGTTTGTACTGCTGCCTTTACTAGGGGCCTGTGTAGGTGTTCTGACAGTGTGGTTGGAACTAGATCTTTTAGTAAGTAAGTAAGTAAGTACATTTTATTGATAAAGCACATTTAAAAACAGTAAAACTGACCAAAGTGCTGTACATTGTCTAACTAAAATGTTAACCAAAACAGTAAAATTAGCAGCATAATAAACAGTTTGCAGCATAAAAGGCAGTAAGCATATATATATATATATATATATATATATATATATATATATATATATATATATATATATATATATATATATATATAATATATAATACAAATAATAAAAAAATAAAAAATACACAAGGTGTTAAAGGGAAAAAAGGTAAGAACTAAGAAGCAAATGCTAAGGTATAAAAATTTGTTTTTAGTCTGAATTTAAAAGTAGAGGTAGTGGGGGCGAGTCTGATGTGGGGGGTGGGGGTGAGGGGGAATCATTCCAGAGGCGTGGAGCTGCCACGGCGAAGGGTCGGTCTCCTTTATTGACAATGTTCTAGAATGTTCTTTTATGTTCTAGAAGCCTGCTTGGTGCTATGTTCTAGCAGCGTGGTTGCAGAGGTGTCAAAAGTAAAAGTAAATTTAAGGCGTAAGTACAACACAGCACATGATATTACTTAGCTGTTACACCATTTACTCCATTGTACCCAACAAGGTAGATAAAATGTGTTGTTATTGAAAAACACTAAAAACCTAACAAGAACCCACTGCAAACTCGATCCCCAGACCTTAAGCATCCCAACACCCCATTGACCTCATCGTAAGCCTACCAAAATAATAATAAATGGACTAATGTCCTCCAAAGGGAACATACACTCACCGGCCACTCCATTTTTTAGCACCTCTCTCTAATGCTGGGTTGGACCCCCTTTTGCCTTCAGAACTGCCTGAACTGCCTACAACAAAACTCGGGTAGGCTGTGGCATTCCAACAAAGATAAATGTGTACTAATTGGCCCAAATTGTGCTAAGAAAATGTCCTTATCCCCAGCCTGAAATGTTGATGTAAAGCAGGGTTGACCCATGTTGTTGCCAAATTCGGACCATTCTACCTGAGTGTTGCAGTAGATATCAAGACTCATCAGACTAGCCAACATTTTCCCGATCTTGCCTCAAGATTTGATGTGCTGTGTAATCAGGGATTCTCTTATGCATACCTCGGTTGTAATGAGTGTCTTTTTTTTACTTAATGTTGCCTTTGTATCAACTCAAACCAGTATGGCTATTCTCCTCTGACCTCTGCCATCAACAATCCACAATCAACAATCAACAATGCCCACAGAATCGCTGCTCACTGCATTTTTTTCCCGTACCATTCTTTGTAAACCCTAGAGATGGTTGTGCGTGAATATCTCAGTATATCAGCCATTTCTGTCATTCTCAAATCAGGCCCTTCGGCACCCACAACCATGCCATGTTAAAAGTCATTTAAATAACCTTTCTTCCGCATTATAACGCTCGGTTTGAATTCTATTAGATCATCTCGGCCATGTCTACATGCACAAATGCATCGAGTTGCCACCATGTGATTGGCTGATCAGAAATTTGCCTAAATGAACAGTTGTAACAGGTGTTCCTAATGTAGTGGCCGGTGAGTGTAGCACCACCCACTCTCAGATGCTGCTCAATGTTTGAAGCCTGGTTGGTGTTAGGGGTTCTAGATGTGTAAGCAATGTGGTTGGTGCTAGGTCTTCTAGCAGCATGGTTGGTGCTAGATGTTTTATCAGCGTGGTTGCTGCTTGATGATTTTTTGTGTTTGAGCATTGGTATGCGCCGCAGTCGTGTTGTATCTTTTATTCATGTGCTGTTTGTCAGGAAGCGCAGGAGATTTAGGAGCCCTGTGAGAGCACTGGCCTCATATCTCCTCCCCCTCTAACCCCCCATCTCTCTTTTGCTCTCCTTCCTCTATCTTTCTCTGTCTTTCTGTCATCTTCTCTGCTCTACTCTCACTCTCTCCTCTCCATCTCTGTAATTCTCTCTCTCTCTCTCTCTCCTTCCATCTCTCACGCTGTCTCTCTGTCTGTCTCTCTGTATCTCTTTCTCTGTCTCTCTCTCCCTTTCTTCAGCAGTCTGTGTTTTCACTTGTCATGGGATGGCTTTTTCATTTCTTATTTGCTCCAGCAGTGGCTTGTGTAGAAGTTGTTAATGTGAAGGCCAGAATTGTCCCAGGTTCCTTTTTTTCATTTTCGCAGCTTGCTGATATACTGCCACCTACAGGGCCATGTGCATATAGCCTTGTTGACGATTGACCTAGACACAGACTGATGGGCAAACATGGCGCAGATCAGATCCATCTGAGCCGTTTGCTCTAATAGTAACTAGGAGGTCATCGTGGCTAGTGTTAGGGGAGGCCATGGTCAGTTCAGAAGGTTGCAGGTTGGATTCCCACCATTACCTTTCCCCACATTGGCTCGTGGCTTCAGTGCCCTTGAGCAAGGCACCTGATCCCACATTGCTCCGGGGACTGGAACCAATACACTGTAACTAGAATGACAGTAAGTCGCTTTCACTAAGTGTAATGTAATGTAATGTCTGGTGTTCCATATGTATGGCTAAGCACTATGGCGATCAGGTTAGTGCTAGTTCATTGCTAGTATGGCTAGCTAAGATTAGCTCAATGGTAATATAAGTAATATAAGTACATAACATTATATCATTGCTAGTATAACTAGCAGGGCTCTAAATGAACACCAGCCAACTGGCCAAATGCTGGTGAAATTTCAGTTGGGCCAGTAGAAAAGACGAACCAACTAGCCACTTTGACTAGGGTTGCCAACTGTGTGGAAAAATAAAGGACATGTCCTTCTCGCCGGGAATCTGAGGGCCCTCCCTCAGAAAAGTTGTATTTCTTAGATGCAATTTGCTGCATTTTAAAGGGGAAATCCAGTGTAAAACGGCTTAAATAGCCGCATTGTTTGGCTGCCTCTCTGGTAACTCTGTCAAAACCGTGCATTTTTTTCATCTTTTAAACCTATTTAGTCCATATGAAGTCAACATTTTGGACAGATATGACGATGTGTTTCTAGATAGCAGTTTTTAGTGTTATTTATTGCCGTCTGCATTTTTGTTTTTATGTCTTAATCGAAATCGATGTTGTCACATCACCGCAGCGCAACAGAACTCCATGGAGATCAGAATGCGCATAGCCTGCCAACCGGTCCGGTGGAGAAAGAACATCATCCCGACAAACCTCGCACTACTGACTATAAGAGGTCCGCAGACACCAGATGAATGGAGACCATCACCATGTAGCATGGGGTGAGAGCCTGCCCTTTTGCCACCCGCGATGTAATCTCCGTCTCATTTAACACCGTATCCACCCAGGAGCCTCGGACACCGCACAGCTCTCGCCTCGATCGACACATCTATGAACAATCTGACACTATGGACATTTTCTATACTGCTTATTTCTTTAATGTGTGTATTTATGTTGAGATTTTTAGTGTAATGATTTCTGCATGGTGTGAAGTTTTACCAGAACCATAATTTCACTACAAGCTGTAACCTCGGTTATGGCTTTGTATGTGACAAATAAACTACTCTACTCTCTCTACTCTCTACTCTCTAAAACATGATCCTGAGGGCTAACTCTAGGTACATACCTCAACTCCATTCGTGCCTTCCATTCAGAAATCCTACGCTAGTTAGCTGATGCTTACATTTCTCTTCTGCAACAAGCATGTTAGCATCGATTTAGCCATTGTAATAAATCAATATTTTCCACACATTTACGACGCTCGAAGTTGCTCAAAACTTCATTCTGTAGAGTCGCAGGGTTGTTGATGTAAAGCGAGGCATAGAGAACTTTGGTAGCGCACAGTTTGTGTAGAATAAATGCCATTCTTAGTACCCAGGCTCCATCCTCGCAGTGACGCAACACCTTCGGCTCAGCTACTAGCTCAGGAAATCTGTTTGTTCAGGTACCTTCGGGTTCCCTCCAGAGCGGGAAACTCCACCCACTTTGTCAGGAAGCAATCAACTTTGAGCATCACCAGCGGTCCTGGACTGCAGGCATGGATTGAGTGAGTTCACAGTCTCTAACTGTTAAACTGGCTCTGGCGCAGGCTGTTCCGGCTGTTCCGGCTGTTGCGCATCCTGTAAGAATGGCATTGTTTCTACGTAAACTGTGCGCTACCAAAGTTGTCTATGCCTTGTTTTATATGTCAACAACCCTGCGACTCTACAGAAAGAAATTTTGAGCAACTTTGAGCTTCATAAATGGGTGGAAAATAGAGATTTATTACGATGGCTAAATCGATGCTGACATACTCACTGCAAAAGAGAAATGTTAACATCGGCTAACTAGCGCTGGATTTTTGAATGGAAGGCATGAATGGAGTATGTGCCCAGAGTTAGCCCTCAGCATCATGTTTTAACACTATTTAAGCCATTTTACACCGGATTTCCCCTTTAACCAAATTGTGTCCTGTTTCAGCTCAATACGGAACCATACTTTTGTTTATAAATAAGGGACAATTCCATATTTCAAGGGACTGTTGGCAACCCTAATTTTGACCCATTAGTGAGTGAGTGTTTCGCTAGTAAGACTTTTGAATCCATTTTGACTAGTGATGAAATAAAAGCTAATTTAGGTCCCTGATGACCAGGCTAACAACAACTCAGTGCTAGTGTGACTAGCTAGTTCATAACTACTAAGCGAGTGGAGTGTAGCTGTAAGGGATAATTGACAACACGGTGCGCGTATAACAGGATAAATAATGCACACCGAGGTGTACCGACCACTATCAGGAAAAATAATGCACACCTAGGTGATGATGTGGCCACGGTGAGTGGCCGTACACCTCGGTGTGCATTATTTTTCCTGTTGTACGCACACCCAGGCCCGGAGTGGACCCTTTTCTGACCCTTTTCTCAGTCCGGGAATTTAATTCAAATTCAGGCCACTCAGATACGGAGGACAAAATGCACGCCTCCCTCTTAGCATCTGACTTCCCAATTGGCTAGGCCTATTATTAAATGTAACAATTAAATTAAATGTAGGCCTAAATATTTGAATTAACTATTAAAAAGTAATGTAGGCTTCATAGACAATTATTGATTAAACAGTGGTTGCCTGTTTCATTTGGTCTTATTTTGATGCATTTTCAGCAATTAGGCCTAGTTCATCTTAAATCCTGCTACCCGTTTCCACTGTTGTCCTGGGCTCCATGCCTACTGCATTCTGCATACAGCCTGTCCTTTCATTCACTTAGGCCTATTTGTTTACTTATTTAATTATGGCTTTGTTAAATCATCTACACGTTTTACCCTACACATATCATGGTTTTCTTCTGTAGACTATGCCATATTTTATAGGCCTATCGTCATAAACATCTATTTTGACTAACTCTCTTCCTCTACCTGGCCCTACTCCTGCCCTCATCTGGATCATCTGCTGCGCTGATGCTAGAAAGCATTCCATAGGCGAAAGAAGACATTTCATATTGAGTTGATGTTTGCGCACCTGTGGAAATGCTGCACGCTATAACAGCGAGACGAAATAGGCTACAGTTGCAGAGCATGACGGCGACTTTGAAACTGTCTATCAAAAACGGCAAATGTAAGGATTCCGTTCGTTGAGGATACACACTGCAAGCACGGGATGTAGGCGAACGTGTCTGCATGTATTCGTGGCATTGCAACTTGAAAATAGAATAGATTCCCGCGGTCGTGAAGGGTCTCGGCTCACATTACAATGAATGGTCATTCGCTGAGGGATTTCACGATGCTGATTCCGCGGATAGAACGTGCAAACTCTCCAGTAGGCCTAATTAATTTTTAGAAAGACAACTAAACTGTCCCTGTGCGCGCGAACCAAGAGCAATATTGGTATAGGCTACAGCACTTATAAATGATTTAAACAGCGTGTTTGACGTGCATTTAATAACAAATAGGCTATTTAACAACAAATGTAATACCCCCTGTGTAATATAGCCATTGCGCTAATAACTGATAGTGCGCGCCGGTGGTAATGCAAGGCAATGCGTGATGAAGAGTTTGGCAACTCTCTTCATCAAATGGAATGTAGCCTAATGTAAAGCAACACGTTTTCGGTTCTTCTATGAAAATAGGAATACACTTCAACCATAGCATAGGCCATAAAGCCTACATTGTGACGTTTTAAAAGCTGACAGTAAGTTGACAGTTGATTTGACATTGCAAACATCGCCACGTTATAGCCTATTTGCATAGGCTATCTAATATGTCTATTGCGTCAACCTGTGCGCGCTGGTGGTATGCTACAAATAAAGCATGATGAAGCGTTTGGGAATCTGTTAATCAAAATGGTTAACTGGCATGTAAAGCAACAAGTTTTCGGTTCTTCTACGGAAATAGGAATGCACTTTAAAGCATAGATAGGCCTAATCCTATAGCCTACATTGTGACATTTTTAAAAGTTGACAGTAAGTTGACAGTTGTGACAGTTGCAAACGCTCGCCACGTTATAAGATAATATTCATAACCAGGCCAATTATCTATACCTCTTTCAGTAACCTACCAGTTTGTCTTGAGAAAATGTCAGTTAATTTGACACATTTGGCTGCTGCCACCGCCTTATCTTTTTTTTTTTTTTAAATTTTAGCCCTCTTTCTGCTTTCCATCACTGACGCTCTGTTTCGCGCCAGTGTGATTTAAAAAAGACGAGTTTTGGGCCACACCATCTGAACACATGGGAGGGGTCGGGGGGAATTATGCTGCTTACATGGTAGTAGAACCACAGATTTTCTAGGAAGGGGCTCTGGACCTATTTAATCCACTACGATGCAGCTGGCGGTTGCAACTTAATTGATATTAATGCAAGAATAAGACACAATAAAAAAAAAAAAGTTAAAATGAGTTGTCGCCGTGGGCCACGTCGATGGTTTGGGCCGGGAAAACTCCCGATCACTTTAATGTCCACCCCGGCATTGCACACACCGTGGAGTCAATTATCCTGCTTATACTAAGGTTGCCACATTGCTTGAAATTTATTTAAGGGAATTATTTTGATGCTACAAAGGTTTTCTGTAGAACTACTTCCTTCCGCCACAAGATGCTTCTTTTCATAACTTTCTGGCAAACTGCCGTTACTAATTCTGAATTGGAGGTTGCTATGACCAAGACCCAGTCGTTAGTTCTACTGCAATTCGATTGTCAAGTCAATGCCCAGTAGTTAGTTCTATCGCACTTAGTTGTCAAGTCAAGACCCAGTCGTTAGTGCTATCACATTTTTTGTCAAGTCAGTCGCCCCAATGTTCTACCCATGTCTAACTTGTTCACTAGCCCTCTGGTTGTGTTGCGGTCAAAAATGACCGTTTTGAAACTTCATTCTTAAATAACTTCTCTATTTTTCATCATACACAAATGACACTTCATGATATCCTCCAGCTAACCTATTCAAATGGTCAAAATTAAATATAATGAAATTCCTAAAGAATTGTGGAAGATACACCAACTTGTTACATTCATGGTGTTTCGGTCAAAAATGACCGGGCCATTAATTAACATCTCCCAAAGTTATATACAGTTATATTACATTGACTTTACTCTCAAATTCTTTTTCGTTAGGCTTTTCAGAATACAACCATATGTGGCACATTAGTATAGATGCTTACAGTTAGTTGAAATACTTGAAAAAAGTAAAGGTGTTCCAAGCGGCCTGAAAGCCTCTGAGAGACCCCAGACTCCAGAGGGTTAATAAAACGAATTGGTGCAAGCTAAGAAAAAAAGCCTACAAATCACTAAATCATTACATTACATTACATTATATTGCATTTGGCAGACGCTTTATAACCAAAGCGACTTTCAAAAGAGGAAATATTCAAGCCAACATCACAAGCAAATACAATGTGCACAGGAGATATACAGAACAACAAGTGCAGTTGCAGAGGGGTTAGTTTTTTTTTTTTTTTTTTTTTTTTTAATTAAAGAGTAAATAACGAGTACACACACACAAACTAACTATACTAAACATCATGTCAGGAGTCTGCCCTGGGGCAAGGCCAGTTCAAGCATTAGTCTAGTAGATTCTCTCGAAAGAGGAAGGTCTTCAGTTGTTTCTTGAAGGCTGCAAGAGATGTGCTTAGTCTTGCTGCCTCTGGGAGACCGTTCCACCACTTGGGTACCACAACGGAGAACAATCTTGACTGGGAGTACCTAGAGCGACTGGATGGCAGAGCCAGACGGCTTGTGCTGGATGAGCGCAGTTCTCTTCCAGTAACATAGGGCGTTAGTAGGTCCTTCAGATAAGCTGGGGCCGTTCCTGTGATGGTTTTGTAGGCAAGGGTCAATGCCTTGTGCTTGATCCGGGCGGCGATCGGTAACCAGTGCAACTCAATAAATAGAGGAGTAACATGGGTCCTTTTGGGTTGATTGAATATCAACCGTGCCGCCGCATTCTGGATCATCTGCAGAGGTTTTAGCGCACAAGCAGGTAGGCCTGTCATGAGTGAGTTGCAGTAGTCAACGCGGGACAGGACAGTGGCCTGCACCAGTCGTTGTGTAGAATATTGTGTCAGCACAGGTCTGATATTCCGTACGTTGGACATCTGGAATCGACAGGTCCGGGTGACTGAGTCGATGTAGTTGGAGCATGACAGCTCATCATCAATCATGACGCCAAGGTTTTTGGCGACTTTGTTTGGGGTCACGATGGTGGAGCCTATCTTGAGGTTGATGTTGTGACTGAGCGACTGAGCTGGGATCACCAGGAGCTCTGTCTTGGCCAGGTTCAGCTGTAGGTGGTGGTCCTTCATCCATCTTGACAAATCGGTGAGGCAGGCAGAGATGCGTTCCGAAACCGTGGTGTCATCTGGACGGAACGACAGGTACATCTGGGTGTCATCAGCATAGCAGTGGTAGGAGAACCCATGTGTTTGAATGACACGTCCCAGGGAGGAGGTGTATATTGCAAACAGAAGGGGTCCCAGCACTGATCCTTGGGGTACGCCTGTGGAGAGGGTGTGAGTCGTAGACAGTTTCCCTTGCCATGACACACTGAAGGTGCGTCCAGAGAGGTAGGAGTTGAACCATGAGTGGACAACGCCTGTGATTCCCATGGCTGTGAGTATCCTCAGGAGGATCTTGTGGTTGACTGTATCAAAGGCTGCAGACAGGTCTAGTAGGATGAGGACCGAGGATAGTCCTTCCGTTCTTGCAGTCCTTAGAGCTTCAGTCACTGAGAGTAACGCAGTTTCAGTTGAATGTCCGCTTCTGAAACCAGATTGTTTTGGGTCCAGTAATCAAAGCAGAATAACATTTAAATCACATTGGAAACGTTTCAAAAGGATGTCTAAAAGGCATTAATCACAAAATATGCAATTGAGATTTTTAATCAATGTATTATACCTTTTTTGTGGAGGCGGTTAATTTTGAAATTCTTGCTGAAATTCTAAGCAATCGCCTCGCCATTAACTTCAAAACAGTCACCTCATCAATCTGCTCCCCTCCCATGGGACACTCCCTTTTTAATTTATTTCCCGCTGCATTTCCTCATAGTTATTGATTCGAAAACACCCCTTACTTTTCGTAGTTGTGCTACTCTCAGTTGATAAACGATAGCCTACACCACAGGAAATCAAATCACTCTTCTTTCGTGGGAAAGGAACACCCATGTCAAAGAGGTGAGTTAAACATGATGTCCCTTATTTTGCATGGGGAATCTCTCTCTCTCTGTCTTTTTTTCACGCACAGAGTGACAGGTAGCCTATGTTTCAAGTTTGATTAGGCTTACATAGCCTACGAGAGTCATCGTTGTTCTTTTAGTGATCCATGGCTGGTGTTTCCAGATGTGTGATGCGACATGTAGGCTACCAAATCAGCGCGTAATGCTTTGAAACTTTTTTTGTAGCCTAAATTATGAACATGCCTTGGCACATTGATACACAAGAGTTATGCAGTCAGAAAAGTGGCCTAATAGTTGGTCTACTTCATAGGTGTGCATAGGGAGATAATCAACACCCCATTTAGCGCATCGCATTAGGGCATTCCATCCTGCCGTGGTATAAGGGCCCATATTACCTATGTAGGGCCTATATATTATTATATTATATTATATTATATTATATTATATTATATTATATTATATTATATTATACCTATTATAGTATAATATAATATAATAAACATCACCATCATCACCATCATCACCACCAGGGCCAACCAGAAGCCATGGTTCACAGGAGACGTTCACAGACTGCTGAGGGCCAGAGACAAAGCCTTCAGAGCAGGAGACGTATGTGGCCTAAAAACAGCAAGGGCAAACCTGTCCCAGGGCATCAGGAAAGCAAAAAAGGAATACTCGGACAAAATAACAACGCACTTCAAAGACAGCAGAGATGCACAGAGCCTGTGGCAGGGCATACAGGCCATCACGGACTATAAGCCTGCACCACGAAGCTGTGACAACAACACCTCTCTGCTAAACGACCTGAACAGTTTCTTTGCCCGTTTTGAAGCACAAAATGACACTCATCCACAGAAAACTCCCCCTCCCCCCCATGATCAACCCCTGTACCTGTCCTCTGCCAGTGTGAAGAGGACACTGGCCACCATCAACCCACGCAAAGCAGCTGGCCCAGACAACATACCTGGCCGAGTGTTGAAGGATTGTGCAGAAGAGCTGAAGGATGTCTTCACAGACATCTTTAACATCTCTCTGGAGCAAGCAGTCATCCCATCACTTTTCAAAGCTGCTACCATCATACCCGTGCCGAAGAAATCATCACCATCATGCTTCAATGACTACCGTCCTGTAGCACTGACGCCCATAATCATGAAGTGCTTCGAACGGCTAGTCCTGTCACACATCAAAGCCACCCTACCCCCCACCCTGGACCCCTACCAGTTCGCATACCGAGCCAAGCGATCCACGGAGGATGCAATTTGCTCTGCCCTCCATCCAGCCCTCACCCACTTGGACAATAAAGACTCATATGTGAGAATGCTGTTCATTGACTTCAGTTCAGCATTCAATACCATAATACCACAACAACTCATCAGAAAACTGGACAAACTAGGTTTCAGCACCTCCCTCTGCAACTGGCTGCTGGACTTCCTGATGCAGAGACCACAAGCAGTACGGTTAGGGAATAACACCTCAAGCACCCTGACCCTGAGCACGGGGGCTCCGCAAGGTTGTGTTCTCAGCCCCCTGCTGTTCACGCTGCTGACACATGACTGCACAACGACCCACAGCACTAACCATCTAGTGAAGTTTGCGGATGATACAACACTGGTGGGCCTCATCACTAAGGGCGATGAGACTCACTACAGAGAAGAAGTAGACCTGCTGGCCAGATGGTGCAAAGACAACAACCTCCTGCTGAATGTCAGCAAGACTAAGGAGATTGTCGTCAACTTTCAACAACTGCTACCATTGACCATCGACTGTGATGCTGTGGAGAGAGTGAGCAGCACAACATTCCTTGGAGTGCACATCAGCGACGACCTCTCTTGGACCACCAACACTACATCACTGGCGAAGAAGGCCCATCAGCGTCTCTACTTCTTGCGCAAACTAAAGAAGGCAAGTGCTACACCCTCCATCATGACAACATTCTACAGAGGAACCATAGAGAGCGTCGTGTCCAGCTGCATCACAGTGTGGGGAGGAAGCTGCACGGAGAAAAACAGGAAGACACTCCAGCGTGTTGTGAACACAGCGAAGAAGATCATTGGAGTACCACTCCCCTCCCTGCAGGACATTTACACCGCACGCTTCACCCGGAAAGCACTGATGATCATCAAAGACACAAGCCACCCTGCACACAAACTGTTCAGCCTCCTGCCCTCTGGAAAGAGGTACAGGCGCCTCCGTTCCCGTACCACCAGGCTTGCAAGCAGCACGATGCATCAAGCAATCAAGATACTGAACACTCAACCCACTCTCCCTCCACTGTCAGCCTCTAGCCAGCCAGGCCACTGACAACCCTCCCCCCCCTCATCCCCACCACCACATCTGTGACTGAACTTTCAACCTGCACTAACTCAAAACATACACATGCGCACACACACACACACACACACACACACACACACACACACACACACACACACACACACACACACACACACACACACACACACACACACACACACAAGCACACCGCACTTTCTGCACTAAACCCAAACATACACACACTGACACACAACTCATACTCACACACACACACACACACCACACACACACACACACACACACACACACACACACACACACACACACACACACACACACACACATACACACACACAGACGCACACCGCACTTTCTACCTGCACTAAACACACACACACACACACGCACACAAACACACACAAACACACACACACACACACACATACTGCTGCTGGTGTATTTGATAAACCTATTTTAATTATTTATTTTCTTCAAATGCTACTATTACTATGTCAGAACGCTATAAAGGACTTTTAGAAAAAGCACAACAAAATACCTCCTCTTAATGTATGTTCTCTACAAGTCTTCTGTTGTCCAGTCTTGCACTTTAAATGTCTGTATGAGCACTGTCTATGTCCATACTGTCTTATGTCCATGTATGAGTACTGTCTATGTCTATACTGTCTATGTCCTTACCTAGATTAGTCTATGTCTGCATGGGAGGGCAAGAAACGCAATTTCAAATTCTTTGTATGACCAGTGCATGTAAAGAAATTGACAATAAAACTTGACTTGACTTGACTATATTATAAATAAATAGGCTATTACTGAAGTATTTTTTCCACAAGGGATAGCTTTAATTAGGCTAATGTTAATCTCACTCATTTAATCTCACTCATCACACTCACAGTTTAGCAAGCCAGAGTCATTCACACGTTTGAATACCTATCTGACAGCTCAAAGTTTGCTTGACTTATGATTTGTAGGCCTAATGAATCTGCCGACCGTAAATTCAAGACGCTTTTACTGATGTGGAAACGCAATGTGAGAAGAACAGTAATTCTATAGCCGGACGGAAAACTTTCCAGTATCAAGCAAAATCTGTGAAAGGACTGTTATGTTGGGGACACTTGGACAAGTATAAGGGATAAATATTCAGTAACATTATTTTCAGTTGCCTAACCGTTGAACACCTATTTCCTAACTACTTAACCCCTTAATGCACGCCGTACCTCCTGTGGCACGCTGTAATAGACATTGAAAGTTAACTACTATAGTACTACACTACTATGACAGTGCACAGGGCCTTTAATAATACATTAC